>NC_051211.1:17475633-17643133 GCF_015220715.1 Pygocentrus nattereri | reverse complement strand
AGCTGCAAGTGGTAATGTGCGGGTCCAAGTACAAATGAGCTCAATGATGCCTAATGTGCCAGAATGGGGTCTTTTCAAAGACAGATGATAAATAATAGGGAGTCTGAGTTTATCAGAAAGCCTCCATATGTCATTATTGTTAATCAGGCACAGGTCACTCTTTTATTCAACTTTACCTTTTGATATGGTAATTTGTATACTTTGTAAAAAAAAATAGACAAAAAAACTGGACAAGCAGCTCAATTTCAGATTAACTAACTAATTAATTATTTAATCAGATTAAATAATAATTAACTCACATGACATACACTACTTATTTGCTGGATGCAAAAATAATAGTAATTTTCAATTATTTTTAATCAGTTGTTTGCTGTATTGCCCCTTAAGGTCCGTCTTGAGATTCAATTGAATCTCAATCTATATTTTATTACACAGTGATTGATATGTGGAAATTATGCTGGGCAAAGTAAAATCATTATACAGGGTGAATATTATTTGAAGATGAGTTTTGAAAAATTAAGTAAAATTCCTAGTTTGAAACATGCTGTTTTCAAACAATCAATGAGGTAAATACAATGCATTTTATGACAACACTTGTAGGTACAAAGTTATTAGACTGATTATTTACAGTATTTTCATCCATGTCCATAAGTGTTATTATGTGTGAGATATACAAGTAAACTTCTGCCTTCTACTGAAACTTAATGGGATAATTGAGAGTACTTGAGCATTTCGACTTTCAGGATGATGGTCAGTCTTAAGCCTGAAATTTGATTAGTTGATGGCAACCACAAAATTTCAGACATCACCATATTCCCTGCTATAAACTCAAAGATGCAGCATGCAGAATTTCAGCTTTCTCAGACATACAGATGCTGAGAAACAGCTACTTAGCTTTTATAATGCCCCCTTTTGACAAATATGCAATTGACAATATACCTAAAAATCTTTTAAGGCACCAATTTCACATCTTTCATTGGTATCAGACCATGACATGCATGACTTTCAGCAGTTTTAGTCAACTACCCTCTGATCCAGAAGGCATGTGGCTGCAAATTTCTACATATTTTTTATTGATAATTATCGAAGTTCAGATTCTTGCAGATAATTTGTCACCATTATGATAACTAGATGAAAAACTTATTTTTTGGTAAAAGCCAAAAAATGAGCTGAAGAATCACCACAATGACCAGAGTTGAAATGTAAAACACTAGGCTGTACATCATTCTTAAGTCCTTTTCAGGCTCATCTAGTAGGCCTAAGTACAGGAAGAGAGTACAACCTGTTAACCAAGCCCTACATCTGTACAACTTACAGTTTAGTCTCCATAATTTGTTTGAAGATAAATACTTGATGAGAATCTCACCAAAAATAATAGTAATTCAGTACCAGCAGAGGTTGGACACCTAACTACACACTCACTTTGTTAAAAATCCCTCCCTTGTAGCTCCACCTTTCTGGTGTGCAATTAGAAACTGTAGCCGATCTATTGATATACAATTTCTCTAATTTCTACATGCCAGCGAATAATTGTCCACCTTTATGACTTATGTATCATTTGATTGAAGATTGAAATGTTCTTCTGAGAATCAATGCACACCTAAAAATACTGATATTAAATTTTTTTGCATCAGATTTTAACTCATGCAACTCATTTAACTTTAATGCATTTAATTGCTTTTACATTAAAACCTTGGACTCCTTTTTTCAGTTATTAAAATGTTTATGGTATTTTTATTTTTTACTAAATAGGTGAACGAGATACTAGAAAATCAGTGCTATCACCCATCCCTGCTGAACAGTATCATTACCTTTCATCTAACAGTCTGTCACTCCCTCTTAACCTTTCTTCCTGTCCTCATCTCTCATCCTGCCTTCAATTCTCAATTCTTACACTCCTCTATCTGTCCCCCTAGGTCTTTCTTTCACTCTCTCTCTCTCTCTCTCTCTCTCTCTCCATCTACTATTTTATTCATTGGGTTCAATCTTTTCATTTCCCCCTATCTGCCATAGGCCTCTTATTTCTTCATTTTCTCTCCCTTCGTCCTCAATCTTTACTCTCACTCTTTTGCTGCCTATCAAGCTTCAAGGAGTTGTGCATATGCATGTATATATGTGTGTGTGTGTGTGTGTGCGTGTGTGTGTGTGTGTTTGTGTTTGAATATATGTACAGAATGTGCAAAAGTCAGAGACTCGTTATCATCATCATCTTGAACCGCTTAGTCCAGATAGGGTCACAGTACTGGAGCCTATTCCAGTGGTCATTGGCCAGCAGAGACTAAGCTTTCTTATATTTAATTTCCAATCAGAAAAACCTGAAGTAAAGTTTACAGTTTCTGAGCTGAGTTTGAGATATGGAGGTATTATTTTTATATGTATAAAGGTTATTATTACTTATTATTGGTTGTTTGTTATTTTTTGTTTAAAGTTTTGTTATTCTATACATTTTATCTCTTTCAAGTGTTTTAACCCCATTTGGGCCTAAAGTGTGCAGGTTAAGGGGTTTCAATACAGTTCTTTTAAGGGGTTTCAATATGGTCCCCAGTCCTTCATTGTTGAGTTTTAGCTGGTACTGAGCTGATCTCATGTTTGCATTTCCATAGTTAATACAACCATGTGATTAAGGTAAATTGTTAGATTGCCAATTAAAACTGCAGTAAAACTGGTGTTATATATTCAGTAGTTAATTAATAACCTCTTAACACAGTATCAGTAACACATCAACAACATGTCAGTGGAGTAGCAATAGTGAAGCATCTGAATACATAGAAGTAAATATCTTGCAGATATACTGTTGCTGCATTACTTACATTAAGTAGATGAACTGTTAGTATGTTACTTACATTACACAAAACCAAATCTTAGCCAACCTTAACAAAACCTAACCCTAACCCTGGCTCTAATTCTAACCTTAACCTTAACCTTAACCTCAACCCAAAACCTAATCCTAAACGTCATAAGTTTTTGACATGTTAAGAGTCTGTTGAGTGTTTGTTTAATCTAAACATAACCGCTCAAAATAAAGTGTCGCCAGAATAGGTTTTGGGTTTTTTTTGGCATGCTGATTAAAATAACAATTTTATGAAGTGTATAATACACTTTGGTTTCATACTGGTTTAATGCATGCATGAGAGCTGCTGCAACTGGTTCTGCTAAGGCTGGCTTAAAACCAGAAGCAGCGCAGGTAGCAGAAAGTTTTTTGCTATAGTGTCATTTTTGGGCTGTCATGATTCACAAGTGAAAAATGCAGAGTAAGTGTATTTGGTACATCCTTCTGGTGGCATAATGGGCAAAAAGTAGACTTGAAGTGTAATAGCTGCTTTCTCACATTTTCTCTCAAATTTGGCTCAAGGCCTTATAGGTTTTCATTATCCACGGTAAGCTATTTCCCCACTGCAGACAATTGGATTTCTTTGTTAACTTACAAAAATACACCGCACTTCTGCATCTTGTGGATAAAGCCCATTCACATCACCTCTATGAGGTGGACTGGGCTAAAAATAGACAATACTCACTCCATTAAAATATGACATCTCTGATTCTTAAGATCTGGTCGGGACGTTCCTACTTTCAATGTATACTTCAAACAACAGTTTGGAAAAGAAAACAAAATAATTATTTAGACAAAATATGTTCTACACATCATGGGAGATATGTGATGAACATGAAACACATTCTGAATATATGAGCTCAGGGTAATATTAATAGTGCTAATTTTCATGTTCATTGATTTTTAAGTGAGAGTAAGTATGCATCCCTTTACAGAGAACACATATCTGCACTTTTTACTGCATAATTACTGTTTGTTTGCTGAATACATGTTATGGCATGTTATTTTACGTTGTATTATTTCCAATGTGTTAAACTCAGCAAATAATTAGAAGTGGTGCAGTACAAATTGCATAAAATGCCAAATCTACATTTGTTCTCTGTAGAGCATGTGTTATTGTCACTTAGAAAATTGACAAAGCATGCAATTTGACCTGAGGGAGATCTGTATATGTGACTGTAAATGTGCACTAATGCATGCCTGGAGAATTCACCTGTGTATGCTGCTTTAGGTATGCGCTCATGTCCCTGTGTGTGTATGTGTGATACTGTATGCTTTATTATGGGCGTGAGTGTGTGCAGATGGGTCTCTCTGGGGCTTGTGTGTGTTCCTGCAGCGTGATCCATCCGGTGTTAATGAACTCATCATTAAACTCTCATTAAAACCTGAGGGGGCACTGAGGAGTGGAGAGAGGAAGATGAACGACAAGAGGAAGGATGAATGACAAGTGGAGTGTGTGCGTATGTGTGAGCGTGTCTCTAGCTGTCCTCCAGACGGACTGTGGGCTTCCTATCAGCAGGTTTTGGCTTTGGTTTGAGTTAATTATATCTTAATCAGAGGCAACACTTTGTTAAGCCACTTCCTTTAATTCAGCAGGCGGCCATGGGGATTTTCTCATAAGCTGCATTAATTATGCTTATGTTACTGACCAGCATGTTTTAATTACTCTTGCATTACTGACCACAGGTCAAAAGGTTCCAGAGGACATGACCTTTAACATTCACAGTCATCAAAAAACAGCAGAGCCCAAAATAATTCAATTTCCAATACTGTATATTTATTCTTTTACTGTCTGCATCATCTCTGTATAGGACTAGGTATGGCCAGCTAGCTCTTAAGATACATAGATAGCGTTTAATTGTTGTGATGGAGTGTAGGTTTTCAGGGATAAACATCTGGCCTGGAATCATTTAATTGATTTGAGGAGGGGTGTAATTACTATATGAGAGTACTTACACTGCATCTGCGTAACAAAATGTTATCATTTTCAACATTTAGAAAGCTGTATTAGTACACATATGCTGTGAAATGGTAATCTAACCAAAGTTCAGGCTTTAAACTTTTGTGCATTGTAAATGGCTTTAATAATATCTATGTGTTCTCCAGTACAAACCTAATTGGTACTCATCTAATTACCCATGTTATTACATCAAATATCATATCTTTGTTAACTTACAAAAATACACCGCACTTCTGCATCTTGTGGATAAAGCCCATTCACATCACCTCTATGAGGTGGACTGGGCTAAAAATAGACAATACTCACTCCATTAAAATATGACATCTCTGATTCTTAAGATCTGGTTATATATATATATAAATGTGTGTATATATGGGTTAGGTTTAGGGCCAGGGTAAGGGTTAGGTTTATATTGTAGTTAGTTCTACTTGTTCTGTTACAATCAGAAGTCTTATTTACAACTATGAACATACATTTTTTTAGAGAAGCTGTATTTCTGTACTTAAGCTGTGTGTAACAGTGAATACATCACAAGTAGTTAAATGTACTCTAAACATGTAAATACGCACTTAAAATAAAGCAGAAAAGACTAGGACATAGATTTGCATTTCTTGGTCAGTAGACATCTAATAGGCTCTCCTAGTAACAGTTTAAATCTCTCACTGTAGAACATAAAAAGTCATGTCAAATTTATTTGTATAGCACTTTTTACAACGGATGTTGTCACAAAGCAGCTTCACAGAATTCCAGCAAAGACAAAGTTTTAACATGGATGTAAAAACCCCCAGATGAGCAAGCCAGGAGTGACATAAAACATAAAACGAAAAAGTTATTTAAATGTCTGTAACAAGTCTCCACAGTTATCCAAGGTTAAGCTATCACATGTTAATGGGCACCACCACTAGTTTGATGCCAACATTGCATGGCAAGCGAAGCACTAACAGAAAGTAGCACAGCAGTTGTAATGGGAGTTGTATTACCTAATATCTAATTTGCATTAAATTTAATATTACATATAAACTGCTTGAAAGTGATTAGGCAGTGGCTTTAAGTCATTCTGTACGTCATTGTAGAAAATCAATCAGAAGCACAGGACCATTCATTTGTTTAAGGGTACAGAAGCAAAGCAGTTGCATGTATGTGTGTGTCTGTGTGAGGTGGGGGTGTTCACTCTCACCGTTGTTGGTCCGCATTTGCCGACCAGTGATGCCATTGGATCCAATTGGATGAAGCCCTCCCCCTCTGTCCACACCACCCACCTCCCCAGGCTGCTTCAGCAGCTCCGTCAATGTCCTAAAGAGAGAGGATATACACAGTCAACACTGCTTACTGTAAAAATTCTAATCACCATTAGCACTTTTCACAGTAAAGGTTTAGAATCAACAACAGTACTTCTCCTTGTAAAAAGATCTCTTTTTTTAAACCCAGGCCTTATGACCTCACCAATACTGTCTTAATGTAATTCTATTCAATTAGTGCTGCTTATTGTAAAAATGTATAACAATGCAGCACTGCATAATGTAAATACTTTTAATCCCCATTAACACTCATAACAGTAAAACATTGCATTGTACACTCTTTACTGTAAAATAATTCACTCAACATTACCACTGCTTACTGTAAAGACTGATAAACAATACTATATAGATTAACAAACCTACACACATTAGCACTGCTTGCTGTGAAGATGTACACACTGTAAAGATTTACATACATCCATGTTGCTACCTGTAAAGATTTCCATACACATGATCATCACTTATTGTAAGGATTTACACACATCAGCACTGCTAACTGTAAGTATTTAAAATCAGCATTAGTACTGCATACCATAAAATATTTTGCATAATGCGCATTTGTCTTGCTTGCTGTCAACGATTTCAATCAACATTACACTGTGCACTGAGAACAGTTCCAATCAACATTAGCTCTGCTTACTGTAAATATGTCCAGTCAATATTAGCAGTTCGATGTAAATCACAGCTCAGAATAATATAGTGATTAAATCCATCACCAATAGTTCTCACAATTCGCATCTGCACTGGAAAAGATTTATGTGTCAGCACGGCTTACTGTAAAAAAATCCAATTAACATTACCATTGCTTACAGTAAAGATTCAATTACTGAATCAGAGTGTAAAGATTTAAACACTTCAGTAATGTTTACTGTATATATTCACACATTATACAAGTTAGTTCCAGCCATGCAAGGTTTTTCACAAACATTGCATCACTCCGTTGCAAGATGCCGTTGCCAAGCAACGAGTTTGACGAGTTTCTACATCTTACATAAAATGGATTCTTTTAAGATTACATTTGACCAATGGCCGATTTGATCAGACTCTGAAGCTGAGGCTACACTAAATTCCCAAACTGTCATTACCGCTGAGCAGCTTTTCAGTGAGCAGCTGTGACAGAAGAACACCTAGATAACATGGAATTAGCCAAAAATGAACCGAATACCATTCAACAAATGTGTAGTTTCATCTTCAGAGCAAATGTTTTATCTTAACTGGTGGTGTCATTTTTAATACACATACACAAAGGTGTTCTTATTACACTTTGCTGTGGCAAAGAGAAGCTTGATTTTGTTGCCTTACATTTCCAGGATTTAGACAACGCTCTATGCAAAACAACTTTGTTGTCTACTCAGAGAATGCGTAGTAGCTAGTGTAAATGAGTTCCCAACTGTCCTTGGCATAAGGCACTGCTAGAAACAAGAGTGCTGATACAAATACATTTCTAGTGCTAGATTAGCGTTCATTTAAATGCATCAAGAAAAGATGGTGCTTCAGTCAGCATTGGCCTTGTGGTCCCTTACAGTCTTCAATTCATTTCACCTCCTTCGTGCAAAGACAGAGAAAAAACTTGATGCTTTTCTTCCAGGCATCTGAAGCATGGTGGTTCAAGCCGAGGCATACTTGAAGCTCGAAAGGCTTGAGATGTAGATTGAGCTTTGAATTTGACCTTTGCCAGCAGGTAGGGAAGGGCTGGTCCATTTTTAGCTTTGTATGCAAGCCAGTGAAGGGAATGCAGCAGCAGAATGACATGAGTGAACTTCAAGCTAAGCCATGATGCTACAATCAGTTACAGTAGTCAAACCGTGACATGACATCGAACGAGAACCATAAAACCTGTTTGACCTAGTCAGGTTTGCCACATGGGCACATTCAACTACTGTTTATGGTAAGGACTCTGACATGACACACCCTACTATTACCATTTTGGTGGTACCTGTAAAGATTGATAAATATTAAGCATTTACTGTAAACAAAATTACACATTTGCACTGCTTACTGTAAAATGTAAAGTTTAGCACTGCCTACTGTAAATTTTTCCACATGTCATCAGCAACACTTGCGAATCCTAAAGCTTTGCATTAATCAAACATCGTCTGTTGTGGATAGCTGAGCCAATGCAACCCTAACATTACATTTATATGTATGATCCGATTCTTCGCTCCCTTTCTTCTCTTTCTTTTTTGTTCTTTATTTTCTCTTTCTCTTCTATTTCTCCACTGAATTCTTTATCTTGGTGCTTTCCAATCGTATTGGCTTTCTCCTTTTTGTTTCTGGGGGATGTGTTTATGAGATCTTTGTGAGTTTTCTTTTTCATGCTTGGGCTTTGTTTACTCTTCGTTGATCTCTTGTGTCCAATCTGTCAGCTTCTCCATGGCAACGCTAGCCTCCCTCCCAAGCTGCTGTCACTCTGATCCTTCATAAAGCCCCAGGACCACATCATCCCTCATTTCCCAACACTGCAGCAACGTCCCACTGACATTTCACCCCTCCACCCCTCAGGCCCCATCTATCAGTTTTTTAATGTCACATCTCATAACTAAATTACCTAGCAAGCTTATGTAATATATCACAACTAACACAGTAAAAAAATACAGGCAAAAAAAACTGCACAGGGAAAAATTTTAATTGGTATAGAACCTTTAGAATGATGACTCTGAAGAACAATCTGTTGAAAAGTTCTTTATGGAACCAAAAGTTGTTTTTTTTTTCCTATGGAATCGCTTCAAAGAATCTTATTTGTGAAGCTTGAGTGTAGATGTGCTCATCCATGTGTTTGGTTGAGAAGTAACAGAATGCATATGACAGCAGTACATAATCACAGAAAGAAATGTAATGTATTCCATTTCAGGGAATTTACAGAAAGAAAAAAGAAATCAGACAAAAATAGGATGGTTACTAGCAGGATTACATTCAAACCACTCCTACAATTGATTATTTTCATTCCCCATGGCCTAAACCTTTAGCCTTTCTTCATCCATGCATCACCACTAAGATAATGCCCAGTGGCCTAGGCAATGAATACATTTTCGGATAAGAAATAATATGAAAAAAGTGCATCCAGCACCTTGGTACATACAATATGCAAAGACTGTAATATACCACATTACATCTGCCTTTAGCCTATTCCTTACAGCAGTGCAGTCATCACCCTACCTATTCCAAAGCTGATACAAAACAATAGCAATCAACCAGAAAACTGGATTCACATAAACACGACCAACACTATAACATTATTTAAATGGGCCTCTCACCACAGGCCCATTTGCCCAATATGAAGAGTTATCATAGAACTGAGATGTACAAAGAAGAGGAAAAGAAACATAGTGAACTTCAAAACCCCAACATAATCCTCCTAGGCTAAAGAATATTGGCACAGTGGGTGGACCCAAAGAAGACAGTATGACTGAGATACAGTCAGAGAGCTGAAATGTCCAAACAAGTAAAACAACACAGCAAACTTAAAATCTAAACCTTAAAATCTAAACCTTACCTAAATCTTATCATTGCAAAGAATACTGGCAAGTTAGGCATAAACAATGTTTATAGTGTATTTATGTCTTACCTGGCATGACTCGATGCATTATAGCAACTTTAGGTACTTCCTTTGACATTTTCATGTCATGTTCATGACAGCTTTTGTAGCAAAAGAGTACTGCAAATACCAAATTTGCAAAAAAAACTGATGATGACATTTTTTTTTATTTGTTTTTGGCTTTGGAAGCGGAAGAAAATCTAAATACTCAACAGGATGGAATGTAACCTTCAAACATCTCCAGATAGAGTTGGAGCCTCAGATTCAAATACTGGCATGTTGATAATGAACTGAATGCTTGAGACAATGGTGGATAGCAATGGTAGTTAATTAATGTTGGAGGCCTTAGAAAAGAAGGCAGAGCTTGAGAGAGAGCATAATATTTGATTGGCCATAGTACAGTAAGATCACTGATGGACATTAAAACAAAAGTTGTTTGCTCTTAAAAAATTGGTTATTGAATATTATTTCATTCCACGTGCCAAAAGCCAGTTTCTGCTGCAAGGGCCTAGGCCGCCAAGGGCCCCCCCTGCAATCTCCCACTGCCTGTGCAGGCTGAGGTGGTTCGGGCATCTGATTCAGATGCCCCCTGGATGCCTCCCTGTGGGGGTGTACCAGGCACGTTACCAGGTTAACATACACATGGACATAAACACAGAACACATAAAGCACACACAATTATGTCACCTATATCATTTTTTTTCATAAAACAGTGTAGTTTTCCTGCTTGCTTTGTATTCTAACTTACATTGCCAAATTACTGTTTTTCACTGGTCTGTACTCGATTATGTGACCTTAAAAGGTAACCCCAAAGTAATTTGATGACTTCACTTTAATACAGTAATCCCGTTTTAAGTTACAGATGTTTACAGGAATACATTTTAAAGTAATCTTTTCAACCCTGTGCTCAGTTCACTCTGACTATTTGAACGTTGGTCAATAGAAAAAAAATCTACAAAATGAACTGTGCAGATTGGCTCAGTTAGATCACTGTGTCCTTTCCACTTAGGCAATACACACTTGATCCATGATGGATATGTCATCAGAATCTTATTTAGAACCAATCAATCATTTGTCATTAGTGTAGCAGCCCATATTACCAAAACACAATAGGGTTATAATTTCTTTGGAAGTCTATAGGCCTTCCACTCTGTCAATCTAGCATTCAGTTCTGCAACATGTTTTCTATGTCATTTGTATCTGTGTTAATGTCCTGTCAATAGCTATAAAAATGGCAAATTACTTATTATATTTTGAAATCTCAGACTGCATGTATTGGGAAATTTAAATTAAAATATAGGGTACATATTGCATTCTGAAAACATGGAAGAATATTTGTGATCTGAAAAGAAAATAAAGACTCAAAGTAAAAATCCAGAAGGAGAAAGGTGTTTTCAAGGAGTTGGATGGTTAAAAGACATACATAAAATGAGTCAAACCTTGAAGATGAAGAATATTATTATGATAGGTGTAAAGTAGAGTTTATTTGCCTTCTGGAACATCAAGGTACAAGCTAGCTGACCAGCGTATTGTAGCTACAGGCTAGCTAATGCTAGGTTCTTCTGCAACACAGTGTAGTTCAAATGATTTTTGAATAAGGAGAGCCTTGCTGCAAGTTGTATAATGCAGGTTTAAGGGCTAATTAGCTAATGAGGCTGATAAGCTAATGAGTACTCCAGAACTAGGAAACACTGTTTCATGCTACCACAGTCTTTTCCTCTCTGCCTATGCAGCTCTAGAATCAGGCCAGGATGGATCCCTGAGATATGCATTCCCAAGCAATGTTTGCCAAGAGCATTGGACTGAGACATGATATAAGGGTCTGTTTGTTCCATGATAAGACCCAGAAGGACCAAAGTTACAGCCAAGCTCTCTGAATGACTGAAGTTTTGCCCTAACACTCAGCTCTCGTTCTCATCTCTGTTTCTTCTTTCCATCTGCCAACTGGCATCTGAGAATGTGCTCGACAAACTTTAACAAACCGCCAAACCCTCCCGCCAGTCAGATCAAACATGGTCCAAGTGGACAAAGGGACTGAGGAATGGACTTGGGTTGAGTGGGGATTGGATGTAATATTAAGCCTGCTTTCAAACACCAAACTGAATCATTCAGAAGAAACTGGTAGGGGTTTTCACTGAGGAATGACACTGTACCTGGGTAAATATTACAAATCTCTGCTATTTCTTGGTTGCTGTTCAACTACTTTGACCAACGCTAGAAAAGCAGAGCACTTGGAAGACTTTCCTCAGGCTGGCTTTTCCTGGATAAGAAGCTTCTGTTGACATATGCTGTACTGAGAAGAGTAATGCACTGAATTGACTTGATCCACATGTGTACATAATTTGTAAGAATACAATCTATTACATCAGCATAATTATTCCCAAAAATAATCTGACAAGAGATAACATTATTTTGGTGTTATATATATTTTATTGATATTGAAAAAACATGTGAATCAGGTAAATATGGTACTTTCACTCTTTTGTAGGATTAGAAATATTCACTTATGCAGGTAGTATGAAATTAAAGTTAGTCCTGAACATAGTAGGGTTTAAAGTTAGCCCTAAAGCTAGTAAGGCTAGATTTAGCCCTTAAGTTTGTAGGACTAAGAGTTAGCCGTAGTGTTAGTAGGGATAACAGTTTGCCATGGTGTTAGTATGGCCAAGAGTTAGCCCAAAACATTGCAATATTTTTAGATAGCCCTAAAATTAGTAGGACTAAGAGCTAGCCCTAATCATAGCAAAGCTAACAGTTAGCACTAAAGTTGGTGGAAGTCGTAGAGGTTTTGTAGAGCTAAATACAACAGTTGTAGACCATTCAGACAATGCCTTTTTGAATATGAGGTGCACATTTTAACATTTTTCAACTTACATGCTTAGTTTAAAAACATGAAGCACCCTGGCTAGAGGTACGTTTTTAAGTCACAGTGTGTGTTGCTCCATCAACAACAATAAAAATAAGCATGCTTGAGAGTAGACCTGGGCGATATCTAAAAATAATTAGCACAATATTTTCTAGTTTTAAAAAAAATTGATTAGCGATTATACCACCCCCCACCTCCAAACCCCCAACAAAGACATGGAGAGCACTTTAGCTTTCCATTCTATTTTTCAACTTTTCTAATGAAAAGTTAGCTCTAAAATCACATATTAAATAATATAATTCTGAGCAACCTGCCATGTTTGGAGAACTTCTTTGTTGTTCCAAAAGACGTTACTCTCAACATGTGCATTAAAGAGCTTCTTCTGGTGCAGATTCACAACAACTTGCATGCTAATAGCACTTCCAGATGGGTTTCCAAAGCTATGTCCAGACACATTCCACATTAAAAACAAGGTGTTTTTATTGTTATAGCAGCATTTTCATAATTTAGGTAACTACTGTACTACCTTTTTTCTGATCTTTTACCCCAGCCAGGGTATCAGTGAGTTAGAGCAAGCTGCCCTGGGGTAATACATAGTCACTTTAGCTTGATTGTTTGTACAACAGCAAGTCACACTGAAGAAAGCTGAAGGTCCAAAGCGCGTCAGTATTTACAGTTTCATGAACTCAAGCTAATATTAATATAAAGTAAAATAAGCAGAAGGGGAAGAGCTGTGTGGTAGGTAAAGCAAGCAATATAGAGGTACTAACAGGTAGGTTCCTATCAAACCTCTCTCTTTCTCTCTCTCTCTCTCTCTCTCTCTCTCTCAAACAAACAAACAAACAAAAAAAAAGATTATTGGGGCCACCACACACTTCATAACGGAATGTGAACCCCACTTTTCCAACATATGTACCATATGTTTCCAATATTAGTTCAGTTGTCAGCTATTTTTCCAAAAATGAGATGATCACCATTTACACATGGGTCAGATATCTGATTACATCTCTATATCACCCAGGCCTAATTGAGACAGTTTGAATGTATTGTATGAACACTGAACACTGAACACTGAAGTATGAATGTACTGAACACTCCTTTAGTACAGAACGCAATATCCTTTAGTATTTGAACACAGTTGGAAGAAAAACTCCTGGGATTTTTTTACAACTTAGATTACGTTTTACAATATATAATTGACATCAACATGCAATGGATGACCTCTGACTAAGACTTTTAATTAGGAAAGGATTTCTGACTCTGTATACACTGATTTTACCCAAAAATGCTAACATGCAGCAGTATGTTTGCTTTTTTGCTTCTCCCACTTTGTGACTCACAGCAGTAAACCATGACTAATGCTTTCCTGGTTCCCCCTCTTGACTGTTGTATGCAAGCTTTTCTCAACACAAATGAATCACTGAAAACTATGCAAACATGTTACATCCCATGTTCTTTTAAAAAAGGGATAGTCTGAACCTCTCCAGCACTCTAAGCCCAAAGATTAAAATGTTAAAAGGATACTTCACCCTGATAATGCTAGCTTACATCTACTGCTATCCATGACAGCATTTTGGGGGCAAAGTATCCTCTAAATATTTTAGGCCTCTGAGCTGAAAATGCTTAGAGGGCTCTGAAGGGAGGAGCCAGGATTTTACAAAGGCTCTGACTATTCAGGCCTCTCTTAACCATGAGCTCCAAAGATGTTAGCATAACTTACAGAGATTTTGCTAATTTTAAACAAGCTTGCATGCAGCAATCATAAGGGGGGAATGAATCGATTAATGAATAAAAGATAACTAGGAATGCTTAAGTCACGCTTTACTGCAATGAGTCAGCAGATGGGAGGGAAAGTTTTAGGGTGAAACCTAAGACTATCCTCAAAGAGTGTCACAAAGATTTCTGCAAAATGAAGGCTAATTCCCGCATCCCTTTTTCTTTCTCTCTGCTGAAGCCTCAGTCTGATCATTCTCAGTCCTGTCCTGAACACTATCCCAATATGTTTGTGTCTAATTCTCTTACAGCATCTAACACACTTGAGCCAAGCGACCGATATTCTACAGGCGCTTAAGTACACTCTTAAAAAGGGTGGTTCTTCAAGAGTTCTTCAGTGAAGGGAATGGTTTTCTGTGGGACCATGTGTTCTATACAGAAACATTTCATGCTTAAATGTTTCTTTGTATGGTGAAACAGTTCTTCAATTGCTGGGGAATGTATTGTATATGGTTCTGTATAGAACCTTTTTGAAAATGTTTCTATATAGCACCAAAATGTTTCCTCTATTGTTACAATGTCAAGCTTGTAACAATTAAAAAAAAAACCTTTTTGGTGCTACATACATATATTTTTTATCCTGAAAAAAGTGGCATTGGCCAGTGATAATCTTGGTCCTGGCTCGTACTCGACTACTACAAAGAACTGATCTTGACTTTGTCTTGCTGTATCCAGGTCTCAGTCTTGACTCTAATGGTCTCTCCAGCACTAATGGGATATTACAATGTCTTCTAAATGGGTTCCATTTGTTGCAGTAGACAAAAGTGCTGCCTGGTCATTGTACTTCTCTTTCTCAGTCATTTCCTTATCCGTTTTCTATTGTAGGGCAGGTGTGTTCTCTAGTTGTAGTAAATAGCATGCCAAATTAGTTCACCATCAATAGTGTCATTGCTATTTTGAAGATAATGTTTATTAGAGTAGTATGTGGATTATGACAGCCTGTGTGTAGGCACACAGGCAACGTTAGGCTACATTGTAGTGGGGCTTGGAAAAAAAAGACAAGTTGAAGTGATCCCATTAATACAATCCATTATTTAAAAAACATATAACAGACAGAATGGTGGATCCGATGAAGACCTATTTATTGGTCACTGAACACCACCTTCAGTACTCTCCATCTGGATCCTGGCCTCTTCCTACAGCTAGCAATGGTACCTCCACTGGCCACATATGGATGGGACGAAGGCTTTACTGATTAGTGCAGGAGTGCCCTGAAAGCAGTACAGCAGCAGCAGTGCAGTTACCACATCCAGGCTAAAATGTGTCTATTATTGAGTTACTTCAGTTACTCCAGGGTCCTCTCTTCTGAGAAGGCTTTACACTAGAGCAGTGGTCTCCAACTCTCCTGGTCCTAGAGAGCTACCTTCCTCCATAGGTACATCTGCCATAGTTGCACCAGTGGATAAAAACATAGCAAATTTGTAAAAAAGCTCATTTTTCTTTCCACAAGACAGTAACTTTTCATCAAATATGAATTATAATATATATATATATATATATATATATATATATATATATATATATATATAAATTATTGTCTACTTACAAACACAGATGTGCTATAAATTTAAGTGTAGAATCTGCACGTTCCACCCCTTCTTGATTTAATGTGCTACGAGTAGGAATTGATTAAACCAAAAGTACAAAGAGAGCATTTCAAGGCTTATGTGTCACGTTCGCCTTAGAGAGTTAATTAATGGTTTAGCTTTCCATCTGTTTCAGGTTTGGACAGGTGGCTCCACATGACAGTTTTTGCTTGCAGGCCCTGTAAAGGTACAGTTAGTGCTGTGACGGTATGGATTTTTTCTTAGCGTGGTGAAAAAGCCATGAATCCCCCACTGTTTGGTGGTATAACACCAATGACCCCTCCCACCCCTTTGCCCAAAAATAAATAAATAAATGATTAAAAAATGTGTTTGGATGCCTGATTGGCTAACTTAATGTTAGCTTAGCAAGCAGGTTAAGGACCCAAAATAGTGCAATCAAAACAAAACAGGCTTGACTCTGACTAACTGATTCTCTTGATGATAAAAATTTACATCTGTCAGAGTAAAAGTCAAATGAGTGTCGCAAAGCTGAACTTGAACCTGTTCTGTTGTGCTGTCATGTTGGTGCTTCACTCCAAAGGCCTGGAGACTCCCAACTGTCACTGGTGGCCTGAGGTTGTACCTCCTCCTGAGGCAGGTGTGCTGCTGTCGTATCCGGCAAATGATTAAAAAAAGATTAGACATATTTCCTCACAAGATGGAAATTCTTTTTTCTCCAAATGCCACGTATTGCCTTGCCCAAATTTGCAGACTGCCCTTTGATGTCTGGATCAAAGCCAAAATAACATTTGGCTTAGGAACTAGATTCGTGGCCATTACTGAATCAAATAATGTCAACCAGATAGCATCACCTGTATTGGCAACAGGAGATAAGAGAGATGCTGTCATGCCGCTATAAGCACTTGCAATTAAAATCTACTTCCAACTGTTTATGTTATGCTTATGTCCTTTATGTCTCTGTATTGTGTATGTATATATTCAACTGAATGTTATCTGTAAATATCACAAGCACTCAAGCCTAAAAATTGATAATAACCGGACACGCACAAAAGATCCCCCATATGTTTAATAGTTCTGTTCCTTCCCCTTGTGCAACCAGCAAATGAAAAGTTTTATTTTTCCAGAAGCCCTCAAATGTAGGATGCAAGGTATAGGGTAACTGTATAACTGACCAATGATATTTGTGTTTATATTTCATATCATACACCACATGCACTCCTGTTATTTTCACCAGCAAAAAAATGAAATAAAAAAAAAAAAATACAATTTTGGTGATGTAATGAGTTCAACCCCATTGTAGGAATCACATGACCATAGTATTGCGGTAACGTGTTTATCATTACAGCCCTAGGTATAGATTGGATTCATTAATATAGACCGTGATTCTGGGACTGAGGGTCAGCACCAACTTTGGCATTATGGACAAGACTAACTGTCCCAGCAGAAGTGTGGATTTTCATCCTCCTTGATTAGAGGTGTTTAGAGATCATGCAGTAAAGGGAAAAAAATCTGTAAGTGGTAGTTTAGTAAAAAAGCAAATTCACACCACTTTTCTCCAAAAATTAGATCAGCCAAGACATTTTTGGTGTTTGAAGTTTGCTTCTTTAGTTTTCCACTGGAGCTACAAGTCTAATGTAGCTACGTAATACTTACAGCTCACTGATTCATACATACCGCCAACAATTTCATCAATCTCAGATCAATTGTAAAAGTCTTTGGATTGGCCTAAAAATGTCAAACTGCATGAACACACACAAATCACCTTTTGTAGAAAGGGAGGAAACCTCCTACATCAGGAACTGAGGATGGCTAGTAGATGAATGGTAAATAAATCATTAAAAAGCATTTTAAAACACTTGGAAACTGTTGCAGTTAACAGAGATGAGAACAACAAGTTCTCAAAGATGCTCTCTGGTTTCATGCTCCCCCATCCCCTGTGAACTAGCCAGCTGTGTTAATTGATAACAGTCACAAATTAAATTGCCTTCAAAAATTGCTGCACAGCAGCTTTCTCTGTGATTAAACATGAATGGTGATTATTTCCAGAGCCTTTTTTCTGCTCTTCCCAGTGCCCATCCATTCACTTCAGCAAAGCAATCAAAGATCGTTCAGTCGCTTATGGATGGCAAATTATCTCTAATCGCACTTTCAGGAGGGCATGTGTAAGTGTGTGTGCGTGTGAAAGAGAGTCTGAAGGAGATTTCATTGTATGCATGTCTGTTATTCTAAATGATGTGTGCGTGTGTGTGTGTGTGTGTGTGTGTGTGTGTGTGTGTGTGTGTGTGTGTGTGTGTGTGTGTGTGTGATCTCTAGTAGAGCTGAACTGTTCTCAGTGTGTGGTCTATCCATCACTAGGCATGTGGTCTGTAATTAGCCATCATATTTTAGCACAGGCCTCACTAAATCTCTCCAGAGCTAATCAAGCCTGAAAGTGGGGCTATGTGATATGACCAATGATATACAGTACTGTGCAAACATCAGAGACCACCCTTCATTTAAAAGGGCGTTTAAGTTTTTCATTTCTCAGCATCAGGAAAACAGCAGAATACAAATATTTACCATACATAGTGCAACAACTAAATCTAATTTTTTTCTGTATTTTGTGTTCAACCTTCATCTTTATTACAGCTGCTGTTCTTTTCAGGAGACTTGCTTTGAGTTTTCAAAGAAATCGGCAGCAATATTTTTTCACACCTCTAAAGTTCAGTCTTCAAAGTTGGTTGCATTTTCTGCTTTTCACAGTCCACATAATACATTCAGTAATCTTGAGGTATGGCCTCTGTGGTGGTCAGTCAATTGTTCTCAGAACACCCGCAGATGTTTTTTTTTCCAGTTTGTTTGTTTTATGTGCAAATGTTCTATTTACATATCGCAGTAACATCTAACAGCTTTGAGACCCAAAGAATTGTCTTCTTTGGAAGAAAGGATGGAAACATCTTTTTTTTTCAGATAAAAGGACTCAGGGGCCAGCCACCTAAATGTTATCAAGAGCCAAGTTTCAAGTTTCAAGAAAAATCTATTCACTTCAACACTTTGTGTCTATTTAATTGAAGTAATGTTTCACCATATTGGCTGTAAAAATGTCTCAGTATGTGTTAATGTACTATTACTGACTAAATAATATAATATAAACAAAAATCCAGACTTACTTTGCTCTGCTTTAAGCTCAGCTAGAGCTGCTTTTCCTCACATCTTCAGCAGGATATTTTTCCTCAAAAGTAGGATAGTTTCCTGTAAAATGTCTCTCAAAGTTTGACTTTGTTTTCAGGATGAAGTCAGCTGAAGTTAGAGTTTTCCCGTTCCACCTTCAGTAGTGCCTGAGACACCATAATGTAGCGAGTGTAAAACTTAGAGTTCGCTTCTTCATGGTCTTACCGAGACTCAGGCTGTGGGTTAGTTCGGTCAGCGATAGGTAGAGAGGATGAGGAAACAAAGAAGAGTGAAGCACCTGGTATTTGAGTTCGGTGGAGCCACTTTTAATGGAAAAAAAAAACACACAACAGCTTTGGCTACTCAGTGCTGCAGGTCTGAGAGAGAAACCATAACATCTCTCGACTGCTTCTTCTACACAACCTCTCCCCCTTTTCTGAACCCCACCCCCTTCACATACGTCACACCAATAACTTGCTAAAAGACTAAAACTTTCACAGCTTATTCAAATTAACAATTATTGGAATAGTTGCAAATTATTGCTCTTACACTAGCTATGTTGCTAACTGTTGCACGATTTTAGGTGGAATGTGAAAATTCGAACAAGAAGCTGGCACATGGGAAGCTGACTTCAGCTTTAGTGTTTGACAGTTTTCCTTGCAGATTAAACATATCAGGATATGAGCTGGAGTGCTTCTAAATGCAACTAATAAATCTCCAATTCCATTCATCTCCAAATTATCAATCTTCATCTTAAGTCTTTTTCTAGCCTTTTCGTTAGCTACTAGCTAGGTGAGATTATTATCTGCGTAGATAATACCAGTAATAATGACCAGCAGTCTGCGCACCAACCTTCAGGGTTAAAGGGCGAAGAAGCAGTTATACATAAAAATCCAGCGTTTACTCTTACTTAAAAATCTAATTCTGCGATGGAGCCACAACAGGGCAGTAAAATAGGTGCAAGCAGCTCTGGAGTCAACGACCCTTGGTTTATCTGATGGGGATGGTTTTGGTGGTCTACCAGGTTTCTTAAGAGTCACATTTTTGTTTTGATGCAGGTGCTGTTTAAACAGCATATTTACAACATACTGCTAATTTTTCTGGACACAATTAGCCCATTACATAAACTGGTGGTTGGACATGATGGCGCCTTTGATGATGTGGTTGGAGCAATGCAATGGGAGTTGTGACAGTCAAAATCCACCAGTGCAAGACCATTTTTGTTCCAAAATCACAAAAATAACTACTCATTAGATCTGTTCAAACATGTATTATACATAACTAATACTACTACTAATAATAATATTAATAATAATAATAATATTCATTATAATTAATTTTTGCCAATCCAACCCTTAAAGGAAAGCTACTGTTGTTTCAAGGAGGCACACGTCTATTAGTCTTGCTAGCTTTATCTGCTGGCTCTCTAAATGGAAACTTCAGACAAATCGAAAGCTCTGGAGAGCAAAGCAGACGCTTCAAGTCACACTTAAAACACAAGGACTTTACAACAGCTTCTGCGCTGGGACACTACAGAGTGCATAATTATCCATTAGCATCATGGCCAGCCAAAGGGCTAATTGAGACTCAATTGGGAAAAGTGTATGTGTTTGATTTTATTTAGGTTTCCAAACAGGGATCACAACACACAGCAGCCAAAAATGTGTCCCCTACTGCCTACACACATTCTCTACAGAGTTTACACTGATGGTGACATCTGCCAAATAGCGGGCCTCAGCACAAACTATCTGTGTTTACACGTGTGTGTGTGTGTGTGTATGTATGTGTGTGTGTGTGTGTGTGTTTGTGTGTGGGGGTGTTTGTGTGTGTGTGTGTGAGAGAGAGAGTGGTTGTGTGATGACACATTTGATGTATTTTTGACGTCAGTCACTGCACCAAGGCCTGCAGCTTCATCTGTTCTGGGCTCCACCATGAGTGTGTGTGTGTGTGTGTGTGTGTGTGTGTGTGTGTGTGTGTGTGTGTGTGTGTGTATGTGTGTGTGTGTGTGTGTGTATGTGTTTCATCACATATTTTTCTACCATCTAAACACTGAGTAATGAAATGATTTAAGGGTATAAATGTATGATTCTGGCTTGTTGGAAAGGAAAGTCTCTTTTTTATTGTTTCATTAGTAAAGCTCTTACAGCTCTCATTAATTATCATCCCAAACTACTTTTAAAAATACAGAAATACAGATGTTGTTCCCTAATGAGCTTTGCTGAGGGAGACAAAGACGTCTCTGAGCATAGGGAAGGTTCTTCCCTATTCTCAGAGAGAGAGAGAGGAGCTGAGACTCAAAGAAGGAACTCGGTAAGAGCATTAGGAAGAAGAAACATGTAGAGGAACCAAGACTCAAGAGGAGAAAATAAGACATTGCATGAAGAACAGCTGAGCAAGATGAAGGTACTGAAAGGAACCAAGACTAACAAGGAAAAACTATCTAAGATCATAGGGAAAACCACTAAGAGCAAGAAAATCTCCTAAAAAAGCAAGCGGAAGAAACACCAAGAGGAATCAAGACTCAAAAGGTACAAACTTCCTTAGAACATGATGAAGAAACACTAACAGGGACCAAGACTCAAAGAGAAAACTTCCTCAGAGCATTAGATAAAACCACCAAAAGGAATTAAGACTCAAAGGGAAAAACGTCATCATACCATAAAGAAAAAACACCAATAGGAATAAAGACTTAAAGGGAAAAACTTCCTTAAGAGCATCAAGAAAAACCACCAAGATGAATCAAGGCTCAAAAGGAAAAACTTCCTCAGGGTATAAGGAAAAGCTACCAAGAGGAATCAATATTCAAAAAAAAATCCCAAGACGAATAACAAGAGGAACCAAATCACAAATAAAGAACAACGTTCTTAGAACATGATTAAGAAACACAAAGAGGAACCAAGACTCAAAGGGCAAATGTATCCTCCTCTGAGCTGTATAGGATGGTGTAGTTAGGATACAATGGATCAAGCCTACAAAGAAGATTAAACAGAGGCACTTGCATCAAACAGCAGAAAGATTATGGTTTGACCTGCTCATATAAATTATTTTCATCAGAAATGCCCCAACACATCCTGCCATTCCCCTGGGCCTACTCTCAATACGAACCAGTCATAAGGTCACGTTATAACAGCTGGGATGTTCCTTTTTACATCTCTATTTTCTTTTTCTGTAAATACACAACCTCACTCAGTAAAAAATATGAATGCAGATACATGTAAAAAATGCTGTAGGTTTACAGTATAAATCCTCCAATAATCTTCTCAGCAAACCTCAGCAAAGCGGTGTATTCTGAGATACAGGTCAAGTGTCTGGCTAAAAAGGTATAAAGATTTCTGTTTTCATATCAGGGAAATTTGCCTGGTCTTGAGCAGCCTGTCTCTGAATATTGTAGTAGTAGGGGCAGAGATTTCCAGCGGTCCTTGCGGTTTCCATCTATGTGTATGTATAACCCCATTTCCAAAAACATTGGGACACTGAAAACCAAGCTGGAAAAACTTGGCTAGCCAAGATCTTTGGGCCCTCAGGCAACACTGCATTTAAAACAGATATAATTCTGTACTGGAAATCACTGCATGGGCTCAGGAACACTTTCAAAAAGCAATGTCTGTGAACACAGTTCATCATTGCTTCCACAAAGGCAAGTTAAAACTGTGAAATGCAAAGAAGAAACCGTATATAAACAGGATCTAGAAATGCTACCCCATTCTCTGGGTACAAGCTCATTTTAAATGAAGTAGAAAAGTGTCCTGTGGTCTGAAGAATCAAAATTTTAAACTCTTTTGGAAATCACAGACATTGCATTCTCTGGGCGAAAGACCATCAGGCTTGTTATCAGTGCAGAAATGAACTGATTTCTCCAGATTCTCTGAATCTTTCACGTTTATTATGAACTGTATTATGTAACTGTTGTTGCACTGTTTGGTTGTTCAGTCTTTCACAGAGTGGTGAACTCCTCCCTGTCTTTACTTCTGATTGACTCAGCCTCTCTGGGATGTTTTTTTATACCCAGTCACGTTACTGATCTGTTGTCAATCAACCACCAGTTTTGTTTACCTGAAGAAAGATTTTTCCATTTAAAGCAGCACAATTTTTGTGTGGTCTAATAAAGAGTCATCCGAATCTAATAATTCGATAACATCTTTATTGCGTAAATGAAAGCTGAAGTTCCCATGAACCTGAACATGAAAATGATATGACTTCCATCGGATTATTAGTGATTAGTTGATGAACTCGTTAGACCTCAATTGATTCCTCATGGCTGGTTAGGCAAGTCAAGGGTGTCAACTGATGACAATTCCAGAGATTTCCACTGTCCAAAACCTATGACCTCAAGGCAAGATTGACAGAAGTTAACATCTGAAGTATATAAAACAGCATTTAGACAGAGACTGAGGCATTTCGTAAACAAGTGGAGCTGCTTGGCTGCAATCAGCTAAGTTGCGTTTGAAGAAAAAAGGAGCAGCATTTGATTGAAACACTTTGGATCTATTAATGCACAGTACGGTAGATGAAAGATTGGATCCCACTAAATATCATCAAATTCTGGAAGCAAATATGACAGTCAAGAAGCTGAAACTGGAAAGAGGTTGGCTTCTACATCAGAATAATGATCCAAAACATTTCAAGATCCACCTTTAACTAATTCCAAAAACCTAAAGCTTTTTAGTAGCTTTCACCATCCCCTCATCTTTGATTAGGACATGTTGTGCATGCAAGACGACCCAAAAATATCACAGAACTTGAAGAAGAGTGGGTGAATGTTTCTACAAAAAGTACACAAAGACTCCTAGCCGGCTACAAGAAGCATTTGCAAGCTGCTTGCCAAAAGGGTGAGCACTTAGTAGGGTTTCCAAACTTTTTGCACACGACACAATTACTTTTTTTATTATTAAGATATAAAATTACTTCACATTCAAATTAGCCGATTTTTTAGTTTGCTGCATTCAAACTTGAAAAAGGAGTTAAGAATTTTAAATAATTAGTGCTGTTAATAATTATTAAAGAGTCAAACTATAATAAAATCTTGTCAGACCACAGAAAGAAGACTAAAGAAGATATTTGATCCAAGATACAGATCTTTTCCTCTAAATGAATCAAATTCAGAGACTTTTGAAGGAAATATGTCACCACAATTTGCCATTAATATCTGCAGTTTGGCAACACCTCCAACACAGAGACACTGCTGAATCTATTAAGGGAATACACACAGGACTGCAGGCTGGCAGCATAATAACAGCTCTGCTGGCACTGTCTCAGCACAGTGAGTGATCCTGTCATAAACAAATGTGTGTTTGGCAAACACACACACACACACAGCCTGTGGATACAAACAAGCTATTTTTGCTAAGGTTGTTAAAATCTTTTGCACACTTTATTTTATATATTTTCTGCATTAATATAACACACATGAGTTGTTCATACAGCATACAAGGTGTGTTACTGGCGATAAGTGATGTTTGGGTAGATTAGGATTATTCTGAGGGCCCCAAAGGGAGACAAGCAGAAAGATTGTCTCTTTTTCCCACATGTCATTTTTAATCTTACTGAAAGATTCTTGAAATGTTTCATATATTAAATAATAATTGAAAAGTAGTTTTAGATACAATGCCAACAGCAATGCATTTTGCATTGTTACTCTCCTTCTTTCCTTCAGTCTGAGTAAAGTACAAATTAAACCTGGAATAGTTTGCTACTCCACAGCTGTACTTCTTGATCTACACGTGGATGAACAAGTGTGTTTTAGTGGGCTTTGAATAATATTTGTCAGAATTTTTACAACATTTGCTTTGAAAGCTTTTGAGAAGCAACATTACAGTTTCGGCCAGTAGTGTATAGCATATTCATATCAATCATGTCACTTACATTCCCAACCTGGTCTCATGGGATATACATACCTCTGACCACTTTTTTGCAGAGCCACAAATACATACCCTCGAGTATGCTTTGCTGCACTTTGAGAAACAAATGTCCACCGGGGGTGCTAAAGAGAAGCTTACACTTTAATGTGGTAACATTGCAATTATTTTGCTTTTGAAAATGACTGTATTTGAGGTTTTGATTATTTTTTAAGCTGTCAGTCATCAGAGCTATTTTAATGATAAAATGCAGAATAATTTTGGAGCACCTGTGATATCTGCTGGTTTGTGAGTGGGCAAAGCAGGTAGTTAGTTTGGTAGATAAAGCAGATTGTGTACTTGCTAGCTACCAAGCAGAGCTTCCCATAACCTTTTGCCTGTCTTTTCTAGTGTAAAGACTATTCTATAGTATTAATTCTATCCTTGACAGTTCTACAGTGTTAGCTCTGTTCTTGACTATTCTGAAATATTCTATATTCTAGACAGTTCTACAATAGCAACTATTTTTTAGACTATTCAATAGTGTAAACGCTGGTTTAGAGTGTTCTATATAATTAACTCCATTTTAACTATTATTTTCCATTTTAACTCCATTTTTAACTACTATTTGACTATTCTAATGTGTTATCTATACTCTATCAACACTACATTTCCAATCGTCTGCCTTCACACATATATGAAACCTTGAGTGACATCCCATTCTTAATTCATAGGGTTTAATACGATGCCGGCCCACCTTTTGCAGCTATAACAGCTTCAACTCTTCTGGGAAGGCTTTCCACAAGCTTCAGGAGTGGGTTTATGGGAGTTTTTTGACCATTCTTCCAGAAGCGCATTTGTGAGGTCAGACACTGATGTTGGACAAGAAGGCCTGGCTCACAGTCTCTGCTCTAATTCATCGGGTTGAGGTCAGGACTCTGTGCAGGCCAGTTAAGTTCTTCCACACTAAACTCGCACATCCATGTCTTTATGGACCTGCTTTGTGCACTGGTACACAGTCATGTTTGAACAGGAAGGGTCCGTCCCCAAACTGTTCCCACAAAGTTGGGAGCATAAAATTGTCCAAAATCTCTTGGTCTGCTGAAGCATTAAGCGTTCCTTTCACTGGAACTAAGCGGCCTTTACTAAACTTTACACTTGGCACAATGCAGTCATACAAGTACTGTTCTCCTGGCAACTGCCAAACCCAGACTCATCCATCGGATTGCCAGATGGAGAAGTGTGGTTCGTCACTCCAGAGAACGTCTCCACTGCTCTAAAGTCCAGTGGCAGTGTTTTGCATTCGGCGCTTTGCATTGCGCTTGATGATGTAAGGCTTGGATGCAGCTGCTTGGCCATGGAAATCCATTCCATGAAGCTCTCTATGTTGTTCTTGGGCTAATCTGAAGGCCACATGAAGTTTGGAGGTTTGCAGCGATTGACTCTGCAAAAAGCTGGTGACCTCTGAATACTATGCGAGTTGCTGAGTTGCTGTCATTACCAAACGCTTCCACTTTGTTAGAATACCACTAACAATATATTCTGCAATATGAACTTTGTTCTAGATTTTTGTATTATACATTTTATCATACAGTTTACTTTGGCGTTGATTCTAATTAATACAAACTGAAAATATTAAGGCTATATTGGACTATTTTACTGCACAAACTTTAATCTGAACTACTGCACAGTATTAACACTGTTTCAGACCCCTGTCTGTTATAGCAAAGTGATGCAGCAAAGCAAGATAAAATTGCAGAGACTGATGAACGTCACACTTCTTTCTTCATTACCAAACTCCATAATAGACTGTATGAATGTGTCACCAGAGAGACAGAGAGAGAGAGAGAGAGAGAGAGAGAGATGATAAAACAGTGAACCACCAGTTCCTTTAATTTCTCTTTCTCTTTCTTTGTGCATGCGTGTGAGGGAGTGTGTGTGTGTGTTGGTTGGCTACACCTGTCAACTTAAATCAGGTCTCTGAAGCAGCAACATGACAAAATGCCCTCTGATTCATACACACACACACACACACACACACACACATGCATGCATGCTTAAGAGTCCCAGATGCCCATTGCAGAGTAAATGTTCCGGGACCTTATTTTTAAACTACGCACACACACCATTTATTTGGACTGCAGAAAGCATGCCTGTAGCACATCCAGCACATTTTGTTTCTTTGAGTTTCACTCTGATTTGGATTGATTTCACATAGTCAGTAAATTAAGCTTAGGTCTGGACTTAAAAAAGTATAGATGCATGCAAATATGTGTATACAATTTCTGGGTCAGTTACTTGATTGTGACCATGATTGTGACAGTTTGGACCATAAATGTCAAAACTCTGTAAAATTGTTTGCTAGCTTCCCTATTAGACAACAGTTTTTAGTGCCAGATTAAACACGGACATCTAATAATGTAAAAGACAACCCATACATTCAATTTGAAGCTTGTAACAAACATTAACATATATTTTACCTTGTGTATCTTTCAGCAAAGATTCTTGGCTGCCCCTGTTTTCCAGGAAAAGAGTAGTGGATTTCTTCTATGAGGTGTCCATGTTGTTATTGTCATAACCATGTGATCCGCAACTGGTCCACATCAAAATTAAAGCGTAATTACTCAGCAGTAAAGTCGACAAGTCCACCAATCGAATCTATGCAAACCCTAAATACCAGCAAAGCAACTCATATAAACTGTATGATGGTTTATTGAGAAGCTTACAAATTCCTTAAAAGCAGTGTGCAAATGATAGGATACATGTAAAAGACCTTTATTAATGAATTAGGAGACTATTACTAAAGTGGAACATACTCATTCTTAATTATCAATACCTTACTGTTATATACAATACCTTACTTGCAAATGACCTGGACTTAGCTTGCAAAGAATTTACAAAAAATACAAAGAAATATTGCAATTTAAGAAAACATTATTATTGTAAATTATGTTGTGACTGTAAATTTACAGTCTTCAAGTTTCTATTATTTGTGAAATATGACCATTTGCTTGCATTTACCACCATGTTTGGTCAGTGTGAATTTAGATCATTATTTCTTATTCATATTTCTTTATAAACATAATTTCAACATGTCAACATGTGACTTATAATAAATTAGAACTTCAAATAAAGTGTCACTGTTTACCAGGGGTGGCAAGGAGTTTTGGCAGGGTAGAGTATTCATGCAGCACTCTGGTCTATTTAGTACAAATTTGGATAGTGAGCTCTTACTAATGAGCCTTAACAACCAACATGTATAAATTATCTTTTCTGATCAACAGTGTTTTGAAAATATTAGCTTTGCAATTAAATCCAACTGCACTGACTTCATAAATGATAGTATTCCCAAGAATGTCTACTAAATTTGTAACAGTTTAATTTACATAGGCCTTTTGGGGGGTAGGTTCAAAACGTTCCTCTCTATATTGCATGTATCCACTCATCACAGGCACAACTTCTGCCAAATAAAGGCAATTCAGGTCACATCGTACAGATGTCAAACTAAAACAACACAGCAAGTTTAAAACCCAACCTCTAATGCATTCTAGGCAAAATCATATTGCCATGATGGGCATAAAAGTATATATATGGACCATTTGTATCTAACCTTTGATGACTTCTGCTCGGAAGTAGACAAATACTAAACTTGTAGACCAAAGATGCAGCCATTTTATAACACAAGCTGATGTAAATTTGTGTTTTGTTTTTGTAAATGGATTGAATGGGAAGTGTTTGGGGGACTGACAAAATTAATATTGACATGAATTATCTGTAGTTGAAAGCAAGTGAATGTTAAGTGACAAACAAATGCAACTCCATTCGCGTTATCATTATTCATTTACAGTGTGCATTTATCACTGAACTACTTCTGAACTGCTGTTTATGTATGAATGTTATGAGCGTGGAATGGAATTCAATCCAGCACATATTAATTACTCACTTCTTTCAGGTGAAATGTTACACAGGAGGGCTGTTTCCATCTGTACTTACTGCCCCCCAACAGCTGTTCTGCAGTGCTATGTTATTACAGCTGGAAAGCAGCTTGTGCACACACACAGGCATGGCTTATCAGTTTGGCTCATGGTTCATCTGATTGGCTCATTGTGAGAATGAATAGCACAATAAATGATCAGTTTAGTTTTTGAAACAGTGAAAGTATATCCACTTATGTACCCACATGCACAAATCAATAGTATTGTTTTTTTGTTTGTTTTTTTTGTATTTTTATTTTTATCATTGGTATTATATATGTGATATTGATCATTGTTTTGGTTGGTTAAGTGCAAATTGAGCATTTTTTCAGGTTGTCAAACTATTATACTTAAATTTACACACTCTCCTACACACTCTTCTACCAGATGTGTAATTGTACATATACACCAAATATGAAATTGATAAATAACAAAACTGTTGATGAACCTTGCATGCAATAAGTGCCAAATTACTTAATACAATTTTGGGTGACAGTTTATTTTGAGTGGTCCTTTTTAGATTAAATAAACACTCAGACACACAGTAACTTATGAACAATATTTCAATATTTGCAGCAGTGAACACATTCAGTAAATTATTAAGGGCCTTTTAATTAACTGCATAACTAAAGTTTGTTTTAAATCTGCTGAATTCAGTCATTTGTCACTTTATTTGGAGGATCCAAGTTCATAACTGAGAGGTCACTGAACATGTAACAGGTCTAATACAGGCCATTTGAACATCCTGAACAAGCTGTTATAGACAAACTGATGTCATTCAGTAACTGGATCTTAACAGGATTAGGAGTTGGTTAAGGCTAGAGTTAGGATTAGGCCCAGGGTGAGGGTTAGGATTACGTTTTGGGTTGAAGGTAAGGTTAAAGTTAAGATTAGGGCTATGGTGAGGGTTAGGATTAGGTTTTGAGCTGAAGTTAAGGTTAAGGTTAGGATTGGGGCCAGAGTGAGGATTAGGATTAGGTTTTGGGTTGAAAGTTTAAGTAGGACCACTCCAAACAGTCTTACATAGTGTTAATAGTTTTGCATCACATTTTAGGGGCTGCAGAATCGCAATGGCAAGTATAGTGAAAGATGCAACTCTTTGCCACCCTGTAGATCCACCTATAGCAGCACCACTACTCTCCTGCCACTAGTATGTTAACTGCTGTGCTGAAAATGATCAACCACCCAAATAATATCTGGACAACAGCCATCCTGTGGGCAGAAACTAACAAGTGATGAATTGGGTCGAGCATCTAATTATACTTCTATATGGTGGGCCAAAAGTAGGTGGAGCTCAAAATACCATACTGCAGTTCTAAGTCATATCTCTATACTATTTAAACCACATTACATCATCACAAACATAATAGTAGCATAAGTTATGTAATGCATGAATAATGAAGTATGGTTATTAAGACTGTACACAACAATAACGTTTCATCAAATTCAAATCAAAATAATATTTATCTTCTACTAGCAAACACAAACTGGTCTCAAATGAAAGCATGACATCAAACTCCTCTTCCAGACTGTCTCTGTGGTTCCAACTGGGGCACCTTATGCAAAATGTTAGTGGATTTGGTGTGTATTCCATAGACTGTAATGTAGGACACTGACGCTCCGCACAGGCTTTCACTGTTTTTACTTTTGTAGTTCTACTCCATCTCCATCTCTCTCTCTCTCTCTCTCTCTCTCTCTCTCTCTCTCTCTCTCTCTCTCTCTCTCTCTTTCTCTCTTTCCCTCTCTCTCTCCCTCTCTCTCTCTTTCCTCCTGGCGCTTAATGGTCTGCAGTCATTAAGTAGATTTATGTGTGTGCAGTAAGCAAGGGCTCTCTCTCTCTCTCCCTTTTACTTTATCTCTAGGATACACACACACAATTTGTTTTTGTACCTTTTCAGGGGTCATACACAAGTCCGGAATGTATTTTATATATACACAGAGTACCTAATATAACATATGTATTATATCTGTTGCCACTGTAAGAAAAAAAAAATCTTCATTTTTGTGTTTTCTATTACTTCTATACCACAGTCTTAAATTGCTTACTAAAATATTTTAGCAAGTTCTGAAAATGGGTACATGTTTATTTTGTTTATTTTTCCCCACTATTATTTTTTGGGTTTATTTCTAGAAAGACTCTCTAGAAAGAGTGAAGGCAGCACTAGCCATCTGGTGGGCCTACCTGTGACCAATCCATGAACAGAAACTGGACACCTGAAGTTGAGGAGAAAGCCAGATATATCTGCTGAGATACCATGGAGGGAAAAATGTGATCACCAACAACACCCTCAATATCTCCCTATCAATATCATTTAACATCATTTAACAAAAATAGACATTTTGTACATCTATTTTTGTATTGTTTGTGGCTCAGTTGCACTGTTTTAGAAGACCATTATTTTTCAGGACTACTTCATTATATTTTGATTGGAAATGTATATTTGCACTACAGTTTGCTTATGGGACACTCAGGAGCAGCCATACAATTTAATTCAATTGTATTCAATTAATTTCATTTCAAGGACATGAGTGCACACGTACTATTTGGATGACACACAATGTATATACACAAAATAAGGGTAAACAATGTATATACACAAAATAAGAGTCCAAAGGAAGGCTGCCTCCATCATCAAAGACCCCACCCACCCCCAGCACGGACTGTTCAAACCTCTGCCCTCAGGCTGGAGGTACAGGAGTATGATGTGCAAGACCTCCAGACTAAAGAACTCCTTCTTCCCCACCGCAATGAGTTCTGAATCAGAAATAACTATTCACACTTCGGTCTGCCAGACTTAGGTACAGACGTGTGATGTGTACCCCACTGGTAAAGAACTCTTTTCTGAGGAATAACCTGCACCTACTGTCACTTTACTGTAGCACATGTTTATAATCGCACTTTACCACTGATTTCTGCTGCAGATAATCATGTTCCCGGCAAGGCACAGCACTATCCATACCACTGTAATTTATACATTGTAACCTAACCTGTTGTAAATTTAAAAACCTCTATTAGTAGCCTATATTTAGTGCATTATTTCTTGATTAATATATATGCTTGTATATATACTCTTTTGTATTTTTAATGTAATATTTGGCATTCTTAGCGAGGAGCAAAGTAAGCTTTTCATTGTATATAAGGAAACCTGTTTCCTCTGTGCAAATGACAATAAACACTTTGATTGATTGATTGATTGATTGAAATAAGTACAACAAAGAATACATAGACAATACAATAAGTAAACAGCAGACAATAATCAATAAACAGAGTAAATTGGAGACACAGGAGTGTGCTGGTGCTGAGACAATGTGTATATGTATGTGCAAAATATGCAAAATATTTGTGGCAATGTTTTCCAAAGGTAGTCTTCAACGAATTATGTTATGAATGTTAGTACAGGTGATCAGTCCAGGTATATCTGAAGTCAGTCAGCAGTTTGGAATTAGATTAAAATAAGCTTAAGCCTCACCAATAAGCTTAAGGTCATCATGTCCAATGCCAAATGTCTTCTAGCGAAGTATAAACGCAGAACTGCACTGGAACTGCTCACTGGATGGAGCATCATCCAGTACCTTTGGGATGGGTTGGAGTGACATCACTAACAGTCTTGTGGCTGAAAGCAATCAGATCCTCACAGAAACGTTCCACAACTAGTGTAAAGCCTTCTTAGAAGATCAGAGGCTGTTACTGCAGCAAAGGGAGGATAATCTCCATATTAATATACTACATTTCAACCAGGTTTCTACAAAAAATTTGGACATACAGTGAAAGTGCTCTGTAGGAAGGGCTCATGCTTCTCTGTTTACTTGGTTCAAATATATACAAAATTTCTACATTAATTAAATGCATGACATCAGCACAGTTACTGCCAAAAGTAAGTAAACTGGAAAAGACAAGTACATTGTGTAATATACTTTATTTCTGTAGAAATGATGTAAAAGTTTGAGTCCAGTAAATTCAGTGCACCACCTCTGTGGAAGAGTGTAGAGCAGCAGGTCACATGGACCTGTTTTACTGAATTGTTTCTGTCGATACATAATTATTCGCACAGCCATGCCAATGCTGTCAATGAGGTTTGGTTGCAATGTGATGTAACAACAAACCACTCCTGCTATATTCAACACAGAGAGAAAACTTTGACTTTTACTTTGGCTGCAGTTTATTAGATCATAACAATATTGAGTTATATTGTTAATTGCGGTATCCAAAGAAAACCATTTTGGAAAGAGAACTTGGTAAAAATGAAAAGTCAAGTCAACTTAACATTTGATGGCAACTTAAAAGCCAAAAGCAAGCTAAACATGCTTTTTTGAGTTAGCTTAACTTGAGAACACTGCGTGTTGACCATGTGATACTATACGCTGAGCACCCAATACTATCAGTTGTGCGCTAGATACTATATGGTGAGCACCCGATACTATCAGGTGCACACCAGTTACCATTCAGGTGCACCAGATACTATGTGGTGGGCACCAGATACTATCAGGTGTGCACCAGATAGACATAGTTTATGTGTGATACCTGATAATAAATAGCAGAATGCAAGACACAAAATGTTATTTGGTTAGCTTAATTTGTTACTCAAAATTCTGGTCAGCCGTAAAATAGACTAAATTTAAAATGACTTGCACAAACTTGTATATTTAAGTTTTCTAGGTATTTTATATGTTCCTTGCGCAGGTTGCAGGAGGCAAGTTGTGTTGAACATTTTAACCCATTATTTTTCAAATTCTTAAGATTGCTAAGCGGTTATTATACAAGTAAGGAGCCACTGTAGGTGATGTATAAGTATAATAACTGTAACATATAGCTTGAGTGGATTTTGGCTTTTAGAAATAATCACAAAATATGATAAAATACTATGTTGAAGCAGTTATTCTAATAATAATTTACACATAATGTATTTTAAATAAATGTTGAAAAAAACTTATTTTTCAAAATAAAATAAAATAAAAACTTATATAATATAATTATTACAAATTACTAAAATAGAATTCTTTCATCAAACAACATGGAATTGTTAATGTGTAATTCAACTGATGTGTACGGTCGTGTGTGTATATTATTGATTAATATTTAATATGAAATATGTGTATTTTTTTTTTTTACATTTTATAGGAAAATGTGGCTCAGCCAATTATATTGTAGAACCTGAACTCTCTATTTTATAATGTTCAGTATCTACCTAGAGATTATAACAGCAAGAGAGAGACAGAAAGAGAGTGAGAAAGACAGAAAGATATGTAGATACATAGAGAGAGAGAGAGAGAGAGAGAGAGATAGAAGAGACAGATAGACAAAATATTAGAGAGAGAGAGAGAGAGAGAGAGAGAGAATATCGTCCTTGAATGTGATTCTCAGCCCAAACTCAATATTCCCACTGGGTCCGTTAAAAAAGGAAGCCAATGAGAGCTGAAATAAACGTGTGACTCCACACAAGGAGAAGAATGATGAAGCACATCTCTCCCTCTCTCTAACTCTCTCAGTCTAATATTTTGTCTATCTGTCTCTTCTATCTCTCTCTCTCTCTCTCTCTCTCTTTCTCTGCCCTGTCATTGCTCCTGTTTCCTCTGTGGAGCGAGAGATGAGCAAGGAGAAATGTATCATTGCGTAATGAGAGCACTTTAGAGACAAACTTTCAGTGGAAGGAGAGTGAGTGAAAGGAGCATGGAAGGAAAAAGACAAGTGCTCTGACCGTGAACAATTTCAGGCTTTGTATATATCTCAGATTAGCAGTGAGAAGGGAGAACAGAGATTTTCAACTGGCCAGGTACAAAAGGACAAAAACTTACATAAAACATTTGCATAAAAATTCAATGAAACATTAAAGACTCAACAATACTGTAGGGAGTATAATAAAGCACAATGCCAACAGTAAGATTGTTGCAAGTTAGCTTGGGGGTCCCTGAAGTCCAATTCATGAACCACTGGTTTAAATTTACAGAGCTAGCTAGTGTGCTAACATTTGAGCAGTGGCATGGTGTGGTTTTGCCAAGTAGGAGTGTGGTGCCATTGTGTGTTATTCTAACACAGTGGCAGGGAACAGCTGGTGTATTTTGAAATCCTTAAATTGCTCTGGGATGACCAGGAGGCCTACACTGATGATATCCAAGGGAAGTTGACAGGGCATTCCACAACTTTAATACAGATTCTACAGCAACAAAGTCATTTAGAGAGATTTGATGTATAACCCATTTCCATAAAAAGTTGTTTACACTGTGCAAAATGTAAATAAAGATGAAATGCAATGATGTGCAAACAATGTAAACCCTATATTTAATTGCAAATAGTACAAAGACAAAATATCAAATGTTGAAACTGAGAAAATTTATTGTTTTTGAAAAATATATGCCCATTTTAAATTTGATGCCAACAACACGTTACATGTTCCAAATGTTGGAACAGGGGCAATAAAAGACTGATAAAGTTGCGTTATGTGGAATTTTGTAAAAAAAACAAAAAACATACAGATGGTTAATTAGCCACAGGTCAGTAACATAATTGTATAAAAGAGCATCCCAGAGAGGCTGTATAATGTTTCTCAACTTGAAATAGCAAAAAACTTTTGCTTTTCATCATGTATGGTATATAATAACATTAAAAGATTCAGAGAACCTGGTGAAACCTCTGTATTTAAGGGACAGGGCCAAAAACCAGTATTTGCTGGATCTTGGATCTTTGGGCCCTCAGGCAGCACTGCAATAAAAACAGACATGATTCTGTAGAGTAAATCACTGCACAGGCTCAGGAACACTTCTGAATACCACTGTCTGTGAAAACAGTTTGTCACTGCATACACAAATGCAAAGTAAAACTGTAAAATGCAAAGAAAGCATATATAAACAGGATGCAGAAATGCTGCCACTTTCTCTGGGCCCAAGCTCATGTAAAATGGCCTGAGGGTGAAGTGAAATATTGTCCTGTGGTCTGATGAATCAACATTTGAATGTTTTTTTTTTAAATCATGGACACTGTGTCCTCCAGGCTAAAGACCACTCAGCTTGTTATCAGTACACAGTTCAAAAACCTGCATTCATGATGGTATATGGGTGTATTTGTGCACTGTCACCACTGATAACATTTGGTGCATTATGAAATGAAAAACACAACAAAGGAGACCCTGAACTGTTGAGCAGCTGAAATCTTATATCAGGCAAGAAGAGGAAAGCATTTCACTTTTTCACATTTCACAGTTTCTCTTCAGTTCCCAATTGCTTACAGAGTGTTGATAAAGGAAGAGGTGATGAAACACAGTGGTAAATGTCCCAACTTCTTTGGAAAAAAAGGCATGTCCCAACTTCTTTGGCAGCAAATTCAAAACGGGCATATCATGGGCTGATGGTTAGAGCACAGGCCCTGCAACGGTTACTGATTCAATCCCCAGAGCTGACAGTACATGACTGAGGTGTCCTTGAGCAAGTGTGTGTGTGGTGTTTCACTTCATGGATGGGTTAAATGCAAAGGTCCCTGTTGTGGGACTAATAAGGGTCACTTAATCTAATCTTAATATTTCAAAACACTATCAAATTTCTTAATTTTCATCATTTGATATGTTGTCTTTTGTATTATGTTGTATTACGTTGTGATATGTTGTATTTTCTGTATTAAAAATACAGTTTACATGATTTGCATATCATTGCATTCTACTTTTATTTACATTCTGCACAGTGTTTCAACTTTTTTGGAAATGGGCTTGTAAAATAGTACATTCAGGATAAACATACCATAGTGTCAGCTACGTAAGACACAGGGCAGGCCATGATTTAAGATACTGAGGTAGAAAGGCACATACAAAGCACTACCAGCCATACAGTTCACCATTATGGTGACCACCAACTCATGCAAACTAAACACACTCCTAGACACAGAACAATAACAATAAACAAATACACACACCTTTAACTGCTTAAAATCCCAGGCCTACTTCATACTATTTGTTGTTTTATAATAATTTTGAGATACAGTTTTGGCCTAATATATTTACTTTAATCCATTTAGGGTTAAATGGTACATTCAGAGAGTGGTGAAGTGTGGTGAAGCCTGGGTTTGATTCCCCTGCTGGGTGACCGGGGTCCTCTCTGTGTGGAGTTTGCATATTCTCCCCATGTCTATGGGGGTTTCCTCCCACTGTCCAAAGACATGCAGTCAGGCCAATTGGACATATTAAATTGCCCCTGGGTGTGAGCGTGTGAGTGACTGTCTGTGTCTGTCTGTCTGCCGTGCAATGGGCTGGCGACCTGTCCAGGGTGTATCCTGCCTTCTGCCTGATGACTGCTGGGATAGGCTCCAGCCTATCGGAAATGTGATCATGTGATTCTCAAATGCTACATTATTCTTACTGCACAGTATTCAACTCCACTCAGCAAAGCCAATCATAAATCCTGACTGTACTGCTGAGGTTTTGGTAATGCTTAGCTATTCTGGTGATTCATTGCTGGTGTTAAAATATCTCAGGCATTCAGCATGTGTCTGGAAGGACAGCTCAGGAAGAGCGAGGCCCTAAACTAGAGGTAACAAAGGTGAGAGACATCTATTTGTTCCAGGATGGAAGGGGCAGAGGGAGATTTCAATAAACATTGCCAAGAACGTGAAATACTGAAAAGTCACTCTGTGCGAGGGGGCAGCAGAGTTGACCCCAAAAATGCTGGGACGCTGTGCAGAATGTAAAAAAAAAAAAAAAGGATTCAATGATATGCAAATCATGTAAAACATATTTTTAAAGGAAAATACTACAAAGACAACATATTAAGTGTTGAAGCTGTGAAATTTAGTTTTTTTTTTAATATATGCCCATTTTGAATTTGATGCCAACAGCACCTTCCAAAAAAAGTTGGGACAGGGACATGCTTACCATTAGCTGCATCACCTCTTCTTTTAACAACACTCTGTAAGTGTTTGGGAGCTGAGGAGGTCCAACTGCTGTAGTTTTGAAAGCGAAATGTATTCCCATTTTTACTTGATATAGGATTTTAGCTGTCATATTTTTCATTTCATAATGTGGCAAATGTTTTCAGTTGGTGACAGTTCTGGATGGCAGACAGGCCAGTTTCAGCGTCCCGACTCATTTAATATGGAGCAATGCTGTTGTAATACATGCAGAACCGTCTGAACATGTCAGATCACAGGACACTTTTCTACTTACCCTCAGTCCATCTCAAATGAGCTCAGATTCAAAATGGGCTTATATTTTTCAAAAAACAATGAAACTTCTCAGTTTCGATTTCTGACATGTTGTCTTTGCACTATTTTCAATGAGTTATAGGGTTTAAATCATTTTCCCATCATTGCATTTTGTTTCTATTTACATTTTGCACAGTGTCCCAACTTTTTCGGAAATGGGCTTGTACTTAAAAGTGTATTGCCAGGGTCAGTTGTGCTGAAACAAGGATGTTGCAGACTTATTCTAGTTTTAAGATATTATAGAGCATATAACATTACAGAGAGAATGGTACAGATGTGAAAAATGTATATAGGGTTAACAGTAAAACATTTATACATTTAAATCTCACTTCAAACGAGTAAATCAATAATAAACAGCACAAAATGAACAAATGAAAGAAATAATATGTAAAAACAATTTTCACTTCCTGTGGTTTTGAAGCATCTTGGCTAAAAGAGCCTAAAACACAAAGCTACAGGTAAGGTATTACATTTATTAGAAATATTATAGTTGTACTGATATAACATATTACCTTTTTTTTTTAAATGTAAACACCTCAGGTGTGTTTTAATTCATCAAAAGACAACATTGACGAAACTTGCATTATGATGTGGGCACACATTGTGGGCAAAATAACATGTTATATATTGCACAGTATATTGAAAGTCAACATTAATCATTCTTGCTTGATATAGGATTATAGCTGTTCAACAGTTCAAGGTCTCCTTTGTCATATTTTTTGTTTCATAATGCACCAAATATTTTCAGCGTGTACTGATCTGGACTGCAGGGAGGCCAGTTCAGCACCCAGGCTCTTTTAATACAGCTACAACATGCTGTTGTAATATGTGCAGCATGTGGTTTGACATTGTTTTCAGAAATACTTCCCTGATAAAGACATTGTCTGAATGACAGCATATGTTCCCCCAAAACATGTATATATCATTCAGCAATGATTGTGCGTTCACAGATGTGGAAAGTGCAGTAATGCATCTACATACCATCACGTCTGCTGGCTTTTGAACTGGGCACAGATAACAAGCTGCACAGTCCCTCTCCTCTTTAGTCAAGAGGATGCAGCATCCATGATTTCCAAAAAGAATTTCAAATTTTGATTCAATGGACAACAGGACACTTCTACACTTCCCCTTCCCCATTTTAAATGTGCTCAGGCCCAGAGAAGGTGGCAGCATTTCTGCATCCTCTTTATATATGTTTTTTTTTGCATGGTAGAGTTTTAACTTGCATTTGTGGATACAGTGACAAACTGTGTTCTCAGGCAGTGGTTTTCATAAATGTTACTGAGTCCATGTAATGATTTACACCACAAAATTGTGACTGTTTTAAATGCAGTGACACCTGAGGGCCCAAAGATCATGAGCATCCAATTTTGGTTTTCAGCCTTGTTCCCTGCATACACACGTTTCTCCAGATTCTCTGAACCCTTTAATGATATTATATGCCATAGAACATAAAAATCCCAAAGTCCTTTGCTATTTTCTGTTGAGAAACATTATTTGCCTACAAAGTCTTTCACAGAGTGATGAAGTCCTACCAATCTTTTTTTTAAAACTCAACCTGTTGCCATTTAACCAACAGGTGTTTTTTTTTAGTATTACACAACTTTACCAGCCTTTTTTTGCCCCTTTTCCAACTTTTTTGAAATGTGTTGTTTGGATCAAATTCAAAATTCCTCAGCTTCAACATTTGATAGATTGTCTATGCACTATTTTCACTTAAGTAAAGGGTTTAAATGATTATCATTTCATTGTATTTTGTTTTCATTTACATTTTATACAGCATCCCAACTTCTCTGGAAGAAGGGTAACAATTAAAAGTAAAAAAATATGTTATAGCAGGGAATAAAAGTCATTAGTGTATGATTAAGAGTAAGAGAATATTGTCTTTTAAATGATGTGATAAATCATGGGACATGAATTAATGAGGTAAAAAAATCTATTTTGATTTTATGATATACTTACATAATATGAAATCATATATAGCAGAGGTAACCTTTGTGTTGGCAACATGGATTTGGTCTCTTGGAGTGCTATCTACGTAGCCATTGAGATGGATATTTTGAGAATGTCTAGTAGTTCAGAATTTCCAATTTCACTTATTAACAAACTCACTTATTAACAAAATCATGTGTTTTCAATTGCATCTGCACTGTATAAAAGTTCAAATGAAAATATAATTAAATGAACGCTGCTGTTGATCAGTCATTAATGTCCGCTTCTAAAGAGAACTTTAGAAGATGTTAGAACATAGCTGTGAGAGTTTATTTGCATTCAACCACAAGAGCGTTTGTGAGGTTGGTACTGATGTTGGATGCTTCTGGATGCAGGTCCACTGCGCCACAGCTCAATACTGGGGGCTCCAGTTGATGCTTGGCATTAAGGTGCTCATGTATGACTGCTTCAAAATGATGAATTCTATGGTCAGTACTTGTCCATGGAGATTATACACACTGTGTGTGAGCAGTTAAAGTTCTGAATCCATTAATTAACAGGGGTTTATGAAAGCTTATGGACACTATCACCCTCTCTGTCTCTTCCCATTTCTCACTGCTTTTTTCTCCTGATTTCTCTCTCACACTTCAATGCTATAGAAGAGCCCACTTTGCCAAGCCATTCGTAAAGTGTAGACTTCACTTACTGTCAAACACTGTATCCCTCATCTTTTGGGCTATATATATCACAGTCCCTCTTTCTATCCCTCTATCTCTCACTCTTGTTTTTTTCTTCTAGAATCATCATCATAAATAATCGAACTCTACAGCACTGACTGACAGCTCTGAGATCGAGTTAAGTAGGCTAACCCCTGTTCTGACCGTTCATGCTTTCAGTCAGGTCCTTTCTACCAACAGCCAACCCCAGCCCTCATCAGCCTGGTGTGTATGAGTGTGGAGTGAGGGATGAAATAGAAGGATAGAGGGAAGGATGGAGCATTTTATTTTCCCTCAGGGCGGTGTGCAGAGAAGCTAATCACCAGCACTGATCTTTCAGCGTTTCTCCTTATCAGGAGAAATTGCACCTAAGAGAGAGAGGGGGGGGGGGGGGGGGGGGGGGGGTGATCACAGAGAAAGAGAGATAGAGAGAGATACTAAAGAAATGATCACAGACACATAGAGAGAGAAAAGACATTGTTTCAGAAAGTAGGAGAAATAGAGAGAACAAAATAAAGAAATGATCAGAGAAAAAGATAGAGGGGGGGTGGCCAGAGAGAGAGAGAGAGGTGGTGGGGGGGGGGGAAGAATGACATCACAGAAAGTGAGGTAGAGAGCGAAAAGAGAAAGAGATGAAAAGAGAGAGAGATAAAGAGAGAAAAGAGAGACAGAGAGAAAAGAGATAAAAAAGAAAAGAGAGAAAAGAGATGAAAAGAGAGAGAGAGAAGACATTGTTGCAGAAAGTGAGAGAGAGAGAGAGAGAGATAGAGAGAGATAGGACACATTGTCACAGAAAGTGAGGTAAAGGGAGAAACTGAGAGGGGGGGGTGGTCAGAGAGATAGAGAGAAAGGAAAGAAATAGTCACACAGTGAAGGAAAGATAGAGATTGAAAGAAAGAGAAAGCAGGAGAAAAGGATATTTGAGAAAAAGATAGAGACTGAACGACATACAGAGAGACAGATAAAAAGAGAGAGGAATAAAGAGAAAGAGAGTGAGAGATAAAAACGCATTGTTGAAAGTGAGAGAGATAGAGACAGAGAGAAAGGGAACATGGTCATAGAGAGAGAAAGAAAAGAGAGTCAGAGAGAGAGATTCGTGAGTAGGACCTCTCTGAGGTCATATTGTATTTATCTGGGTGAATGAGCCTGAAAAGAGAGCAGTAAGGGCATAGGGGGAGTTAGTGAGGATAAAGAGATGTCGAAAGAGGGATAAAAAGAGAGGACAGGGAAAGAGAGATTACTGTTTTGAGATAAAGAGAGCGAGAGAGACAGAGATGGATAACTCTGGGTTCTGAAAGCTTGCCGACAAATTACTACAAGTTAGCTGTTGATTTTCTGTCAGTAGGGTTCTAGCAAAGTGTCAATCGCCCAGCCTGCAACATTAGCCAACCCAGAAACACACACATGCACAGACTGAGCAGCCCAGAGAGTATACACACTGTTACAAGCCCAGCCATGTGAAAAGCTAAGAGGAGAGGACTCTAAATGTTCCCTCATAGAAGACACACATCTTATACAATCAACCACACTCATCCTCAGACTTGGTCCAGTGGTACACACTGTTCACACAGGATTATACACTGATAAATTCATATGCTCATGCACACCGAAGTTGTCACATGTTCTCTCAGCATACTTATAATTATGGCATTTAGTGGAGAATGTTTGTGTTAAAATTGTGGGTATTTGATGGTGAATGCTGGTGTTTTTTGAAGAATGCTGGTGTTAAAATTGTGGGTATTTGATGGTGAACGCTGGTGTTTTTTGAAGAATGCTGGTGTTAAAATTGTGGGTATTTGATGGTGAACGCTGGTGTTTTTTGAAGAATGCTGGTGTTAAAATTGTGGGTATTTGATGGTTAACGCTGGTGTTTTTTGAAGAATGCTGGTGTTAAAATTGTGGGTATTTGATGGTTAACGCTGGTGTTTTTTGAAGAATGCTGGTGTTAAAATTGTGTGTATTTGATGGTGAATGCTGGTGTTTTTTGGAGAATGAGAGTGTTTGTAGAATTTTGGTGTCTGTTAAAAATTGGTGGTGTTCCATGGAGAATGATATTGTTTGATGGACACTGATTTTATTTAATAGAGAATATTCAGGTTTGGTGGAGAATGATACTGTTTGATGTCAAAAAATGGTCTTCGGTGGACAACAATGGTGTTTAATGGAGAATATTTGTGTCGGGTGGAGAAGATTGGTATTTTTTGGAGGATGCTGGTGTTTGTTGGCGCTTAGAGGAGAATGCTGGTATTTGGTTATGAATATTGGTGTTTCAAGAAGGATAATGATGGAAATTCATGGTGTTTGATGGAGAACGATGATGTTTGCTGAAGAATATTGTTGGTTGGATGATGGTATTAGGTAGAGGTTTTTGGCATTTGTTGGAGACTGAAGGTGTTTGATGGAGAATGTTGGTGTTTAGTAGAGGATGTTGGTGTTTGTTAGAGAATGTTGGTGTTTCAAGAAGAATGATGATGGAAATTCATGGTGTTCAATGGAGAATGATGATGTTTGCTGGAGAATATTGTTAGAGGATAGTGTTTGGTTGGAGATTTTTGGCATTTGATGGAGAATTAAGATGTTTGAGGGGGGATTTTATTTGTTAGAGGATGTTTGTGTTTTATGGAGAATGATATCTGAAGGAAGGGATAGTGTTTGATGGAAAATATTTGTGCTTTATGGGCACTGATACTGTTTGTTGGTAAAAAAATAGTGTTTGATAGACAACAATTGTGTTTAACTGTGTAGAATACTTGTGTCTGGTGGACAATTTTGGAGCTTAGTGGAGAGTTCTGGTATTTGGTGGAGAACATTGATGTTTTATGGAGAATGTTGGTGTAATATATAGCATGCTTGTGTTTCAAGAAAAATGATGATGATGATGCATACTGATGATGTTCGGTGAAGAATGTTGGTGTTTGGCCGAAAATAATTGTGCTAAAGAGTGTTTATGTTTGTTGGGGAATGTTGGTGTTTGTTAGAGAATGTTGATGTTGAGGAATGATAATATTGTGTGAAAAACAATAGCATTTGTTGGAGAAACTCTGGTATTTAGTGCAACCTTATTGGTATTTATTGGTTAATATTGGTTTTTGGTGATTGTTGCTCCTAAAGTTATCTTTGAGATGCTCAGAGTCATCACTACTATGGTTCCCCAGCTACCACATGCTGAGTGTGTTTGTGTTCTGGGCATCAGCTGGTTTAATAGCTTGTTTAATGCCACACACACACACACACACACACACACACACACACACACACACACACACTATTATGCAATACCCTGCTTTATTGAGTGCACCCTGAGCATCAACACATCAACATTGTCTCATTATTATACACAGAGAAACACTGTACACACTGAACACAATAGAGGCTTCTGAACACATCCCATGCTCTGAGATTATACAGGTATGTGTGAAGAGAGACTTTACAGATAGAGGGTGAAATGAATCAATAAAGAGTGAGGAAAAGAGAGAAAGAATGCGAGAGAGATAGAGAAGGTCATGGAGAGTTAATGAGAGAGAGTTGCAAGGACATAAGGAGAAAATAATGAATCATGGAGCTAATGCTTTAAAAATGCCTGCTGGGAAAAAAAATTGTGTTTGCGTGACCATTAATGCTTAAATCCCCAGAATTCATACTGGTCATGCCAGCATTTGTAGCTGATGGCTGCATATCTATCTGCTTGTGTTGCATGCTGCGGGTTTCTTTATTAAGCCCTTGATAGGCAGGTAGACGGGATGCCACTGCTAATCTGTTGCCAAACACATGCCTGCAAAAGTCCGTCTATCTCCAGTTAAGCAGAACCCAACATCAGAGGACACCAGAGTGTAGGAGTGTGTGTTTGTGTGCATGTGTGTAGGACATCATAGGCATTCTGACTGGCGCTAGTCTCAACCCCCCGGGGTTGCTTTCAAAGCAATGAAATGAATAGCCAGTCAAATCATGATGTCATAAGATGAGGTCAGGGAAAAGTTAGCCAAAGTCTCTGGAAAGACGAATGTTTACACTCCAGTGTTCCAGATCCATCTGTCATGCCTAAACAGACTTTAGGATTGTTTAACTTCACTTCAGTATGTAGTAGGGATATTAATTTCCGTATGAATTTAGAAAGTTGATGGGGTAGAGACATAAGTCAAGAATCAGAAATATGCACTTTATCTGATCTTTCAGCTTTATTAAAACTGTTTGTTAGCAGTTTACAATACTGTTTCCAGTGTACAGTAAAAATAGCCATTAAATATGCCTTTCATTGGCCATCCTTAGACAAAGGACTTGTTCTGTTCAATTTTATAAGTGAAAATAAGTTAACTCATCCTTTACACAGAACACACTTTAAACACATATGCAGGAGAGATGGAGGTGCATCATTTTGTCCTCAAAACCTTTCAAAATTGTCTGGTAAAAGCATGAGGCCTTGACACTCTTCTTGAGTCCTATCACTTCCATTGTCTGGATTTGACATAATCATTGTTTGTCGCATTGCAAATGACACAAAAACACTTTGAAATCCAATTTGAGAGTCCACATTGAGACGCATCTGTAAAAATCCAGTTGGAATCACATTTTGAACCATATCTAACTACGTTCACATTACCAGGCTGAAGTGCCACAAATCCAATTTTTTGCCCTAACGTGACTCAGATCTGATGTTTTCAGAGCTGTGTGGACATGAAATCTGATCTTTTCAAATCAGACCTGAGTCACTTTCATATGTGGTCCTCGATCGGATACGTATCCAATTCGCAGCCATGTAACCTTGAGAATGCTCAGAATTCATGTGCTTTATTTCCACTGCGCCTGTGCTATCATTCAGCTTTACCAGGCAGCAGCGCCGAACAGAAGTTAAAACCTGTAAATGGTGGAAAAGCAACACATCTACACATTTGTCTCACTCTAATAAAGCAGCTGAGAGCTGATCAGAGCAAATTATCTTCACAGCAAAGGCTCATTCTGACCATTAGTCTGTTTGCTGGTGATCCACATGACACACACGACTCATTCACATGACATTACTGAGTAAGATGTGCGCATGCGGGTCATTTCAGGATGCCGGTTCGTTCACATTAATCAGATTTGAGTCACTTACCTAAACCAGTGTGAACCATTGTGTATGAGAGATCAGATTTGAAAAAAATTGGATTAAAGCACTGAGACCTGCAATGTGAACATAGCATAAGGCTATGTTTGCACAGCAGGTAAAAGTGGCCCAAATCTGATCTTTTTCCTTATATGTGACATAGATGTGTCATTTGTGTGGCAGTGTGAACAGCAAAAACCGATAAGTATCCAATTTGTCTGAATAGCCAGAACGGAATTAATGCGTCTTTTACGTTAACCCAACTCGACATTCGTCATCATTTTGTGCTGCTGAGACCTCATAAACCTTTAGGCTGAAGAGACTCATCACAATGGCTCCAAGTTCAATGAGATTTTAAAAGAATTGGCTGAACGTGGCCCTGGGACAGCGAGGTTACAGCATTAATGAACAATTAAAAGTGCAAAGAATGTGGACGTTAGCCAAAAAACTAACTGTGGCCAAATAACGTGCCTTTTTTAAGACGAGCTGAAACACATTCTGGGTGATGAGCCCAGCTGTCGGCCAGGGTTGGGATAGCTCCAGAAAATTTAGCTACTTTTCCAGAAAGAGTAGTGGCTACTTTTTAGCTACTTTTTGAAAAGTAGTGGCTACTTTTTAGCTACTTTCAAAGCACAATTGTCAGAATGTTTGTGAATCTCTACTTGACACACCAAACAAGCCCAAGTGATAGTTTGAACAAGACACTGCATTTAATCATGTGCCAGAAAGAAACACCCTGTTCTTCAGTGGTCAGGACCACCATGGACCCTCACAGAGCAGGTACTATTTGGGTGGTGGATCATTCTCAGCACTGCAGTAACACTGATGTGGTGGTGGTGTGTTAGTATGTGCTGCACTGGTCTGAGTGGATCAGACACAGCAGTGCTGCTGGAGTTTTTAAACACCTCAGCATCACTGCTGGACTGAGAACAGTCCACCAACCAAAAAGTATCCAGTCAACAGCATCCTGTGGGCAGCGTCCTTTTACCACTGATGAAGGACTAGAGGATAATTAGCTCATACTGTACAGCAAGAGATCTCTTTCTTTACATCTACAGTGTGAACCAAAAACGCAGGTGTGTCTAATAGAGTGGACAGTGTTTAAAAACTCCAGCAGCACTGCTGTCTAATCCACTCATACACCACAACACACACTAACACACCACCACCACATTAGTGTTACTGCAGTGCTTAGAATGATCCACCACCCAAATAGTACCTGCTCTGTAAAGGGTCCATGGGGTCCTGACCACTGAAGAACAGGGTAAAAGAGGGCTAATAAAGTATCAGAGAAACAGATGGACTACAGTCTGTAACTGTAGAACTACAAAGAGCATCTATACAGTAAGTGGAGCTGATAAAATGGACAATGAGTGTAGAAACAAGGAGGCGGTCATAATGTTATGCCTGATGTATGTACAGAGTTTTTATAACACTTTAGCCTTAAAATCCTCATCAGTGACTCTGGCTCTGTTTGGGGTGAGAATCAGGCCTGAATAATCTCTACACTGCTGCAGCTCCACAGCAGAACTAGATTTCTAGGTAAAATAACATAATAATCCTCCTTTACTGTTAAATCATTACAACACATTTCTCATAATAAACTGTCTTGAACTCTGGAGTTCATGTAGAACTGTTAATTCACTAACTTTTAACGCTGAAGACTGAAGACGGAGATGAATGGACTTATTTACATTTATAATTCACTCTGGTTTGCTGATACGTTTAATCTGCAGCACCTCGCCAAACTTAAGTCAGCTTCTCTTTCTTCTGCTTCTCATTCGAATTCTCCTGTTCCACCTTAAATGGCGCAGCAGGCCAATCTGGCACCTCGGGCACCATTCAAGGTGGAACGGGACAATTCGAGCAAGAAGCTGGAGGATGAGAAGCGACTTCAACCTCATAAAAAGTCAAACATTGAGAGACATTAGACAAGACACGTGGAGAAGTTTCCTGAGATGCAGCCATCGGAACTTCATGATCACTCCTGTGATGCTGGCGAAGATGAAACTTAAACGATTGGGAGCGAGATTTGTTAATAATCATGATTGTTTACCTCTGGATAAACCACGTGAAGCACTGTTCTTTTGCACATGTGAGTCAGTTTGGGAGTGCGATCTGTTGAGACCAATGTGAAAAGCCCAACCAAAAAATGGGATTTAATGAGAAAATCTGACTTAGGCCACTTTCACCTGCTGTGTGAACGAAGCCTAAATGTGGTTTGGATTTGATTAGCAAAAAAAAAAATAATAATAACAATAATAATAATAATAATAATGTTATTTTGATGTCCAGAGTATCAAAACTCAATCTGAACACAATCTGGAACAAGGCTTTGGTTGTTGAGGCGTCTGTGTATTTTCCTGTTAATATATTTTTCATGTAGAAAAAAATAATTAACTTACTTAATGAATAAAATGCTTAATGGCTGTTTTTACAAGAAATGAAATAAATGAAGGGTGGTCTCAGACTTTCGTACAGTACTGTAGGTTTTATTGGCTTTTGCATTTAATATACATAAACACATTCTATACACAGACTTGCTTTTGAAAATGTTAAGAAGAGCCATTTAGTCCTTTCAACAAAAATCAAACATCTTGGGAGCCACAACATTTTATGTCCATTTTACCACCTTGGCTGTAAATATGTGTACATATGTACATATGTGCTAGTATAAGTTAAAAATGTAATATAAACATTTTCTCGCATCTCTTGACAGGAAACTTTTCCACAAATATAGAATAGTCTATGTAAAATGTCTCTCAGTGTTTGACTTTTTGCGAATCTGAAGTCAGCTTTTCATTCGCCAGCTTCTTGTTATAAGTCGTAAAGATGAAGTCAGTTTCTCATTCGAATTTTACTGCTCCACCTTAAATGGTGCGCAGTTGCATTCTGGCGCCTCAAGCACCATTTACAGTGGAATGGAAAATTCGAACGGGAAACCGACTTCATCTTCATGACTTTTTAGTGTTTGACAGTTTCTCATTGCAGATTTAATGCATCAGCAAACCAGCTGAGTTCTTGCAAATGCAAGTCCAACAGTCTGCGTGCCAACCTTCAGGGTTCAAGGGTGAATTAGCATATATATGCTATATTAACCATGTTTATTGTTAAAACTGTCTTAGAATGATCAGCAGAGCTTTATTTTACTGGAAAGGAGGATTATTGTATTTTTACGTAAAAATCTAATTCTGCTGTGGAGCCTAACCTGTGTACTGTGCCTTTAAGATGGCAGTATGACTGTATGAGGGTACGAGATGAGAAAGAAGTTTAAAAACCACAGCTGGAGCTCACTGGAACTAAGGGCCTGAGCCCAACTCCTGAAAAATAGCCCCACACCATAATCAACCCTTCACCAAACATTACACTTGGCACAATGCAGTCAGACAATTACTGTTCTCCTGGCAACTGCCAAACCCAGACTCATCCATCGGATTGCCAGGCAGAGAATTGTGATTCGTCACTCCAGAGAACATGTCTCCACTGCTCTAGAGTCCAGTGGCGGCAATTTACACCACTGCATTTCACGCTTTGCATTGCACTTGATGATGTAAGGCTTGGATGCAGCTGCTCGACCTTGTAAACTCATTGTATAAAGCTCTGTTCTTGAGCTAATCTGAAGGCCACATGAAGTTTGGAGGTCTGTAATGATGCAGAGGTCTGCATCATTGGCGGTCTGTAATGACTCTGCAGAAAGTTGGCGACCTCTGCACACTATGCGCCTCAGCATCTGTTGACCCTGCTCTGTCATTTTACGTGGCCTACCACTTTATGGCTGAGTTGCTCTCATTCCCAATGGCTTCCACTTTGTTATAATACCACTGACAGTTGACTGTGGAATATTTAGTAGGATGGACTCGTTGCACAGGTGGCATCCTATCATGGTACCATGCTGGAATTCACTGAGCTCAGACCCATTCTTTCACTAATATTTAGTGAATATACATTAATATTTGTAGAAGCAGTCTGCAGGCCTAGATGCTTGGTTTTATACACCTGTCACCATGGAAGTGATTTGAACACCTGCATTCAATGATTTGGATGGGTGAGTGAATACTTTTGGTATATATATATATATATATATATATATATAGCTAACAAGTGATAGTAGATAATACTCAAGATTGGGGTGTATCAGAGTATAAGTTTTGGTGATATATATTCAGTTACTTTTTACATTCGTAGGAGAACGTATATATATATATATATATATATATATATATATATATATATATATATATATATCCTACAAATGGAAAAAGTAACTGAATATATATCACCAAAACTTATACTCTGATACACCCCAATCTTGAGTATTATCTACTATCACTTGTTAGCTACACTAGCCTTTTAGCTCCAGTGCAAACTAATAAAGCAAACTTCAGACATAAAACATTACCTGGTGGCACAACTACCACTGGTGTAAGAGGAGAGGAATATTTTATAAATTCAATATTTAGTTGTTTCCATGCTGAAAGCTAAAAGAGCAGAATGCTTTCTTAACTGTATTTGTGTTAGCATGCTAGCATTAGCTGTAGAAACCCCTGATTAGCCATTGCAGGGTAATTATGAATATGGATGAGCTGCTTTCTGACGAGCCTAACTGCAGCTCCACGGGCAATGAGTGTGTTTGACGTAGACACAGACATCAAAGGGATTATTCCCCTCCAGCTTCTGATCAAATCTTTATGGACATGAATATTCACACTCTCAGCACAGAGACAGCCAGCTCGCTGGTGAGCAAGAGCAGTTCAGTGTTCGTGAGCCGTTTTGTTGTTTTGTCAGATTTATCCTATTTTTACCCATCGATTCAAGTAAAGATATACATTTTTGCAGTATGGTAACAAAGTATGTGAATAGTACGGTATTACTACTAATAGCAAACGTAGGAAAGAAATTAAGACACACTTAATTCAAGGCTGTGTAGTTTACCAGTGTGGCTTGCGTTTGCAGTAAAAAAAAAAAAAAGATTTTCTATGCGAAGACAAATATTGTGGCAGTTGACATTTGCTCATGTTTCCAGAGGGGACTCTAGAGGCATGCAGAGCTGTGAAATGTGCTATGCCCCCTCCACCAAAAGGATGTTAAATGTTGTTATTTGGTGGTAGTGTCATTGTCCTTAATTTTAAGTGTGTGTGTGTGTGTGTGTGTGTTCTTTTGTGTTGGGCTGTGGGTGAGTGGGGGTTAGTTATCTACTATAGAGTAAAGAGCTATGGCTAGTAGTGATATTTCCTGCCACCACCAACTATGTTTATGTGCCTTTTCTGCTGGTGTCTCCTTCGTGCCCAAGACGCTACAATATTAATGCACTTACACACATGCCATCATTGCTGTTGCTGAGGTTTGCTAAAAGAGCCTTTGCAGGAGTCCTCACCATCTACTCTTGAATCATTAGTGTCAGCACTAGCATTAGCTTTAATTATAGCATCAGTTTTTTTAGCTTTAGCAGATATGTTTGTTTTAGAGATATACATACCTAGATGCTACGTTGGGTCTAGCCAGGCACATCAGCAGCACTGATGTTGGGGTGGTCATCATTGCTGCTGAATTGCATTTGGTACCATTACAAAGTAGCAGTTTAAGTTTAAGTTAAAATTATACTATTTTAAGAATAAAGCGGGATGGGAATATATAACGGAGAGATATGGCTGTTGATGTGATTGTCTTTCCTATGCTTTTATATTAAGCCTATTTCATTTATTAATCTATTCAGGGCATCTTACCTTTATGTAGTAGTTATTTATTTACAGTGATGGTTAATTGTAGCTAGGTAAATTATAGCATTCCTTAGTCTGTGTACATATTCATAATATATTCAAATACCCTGCACATACAACTGCTCTCCATCATGGAGGATGATGGCCACCCACTGCACACCATCATCTTGAACAGGAGGAGCACATTTAGTGGCAGGTTACTGTCACAGATTCAGGGGATCCTTTGTCCCATGAGCCATCAGGCTCTTGAACTCTTTCCAGGGGGGCCAGAAGAGGGAAGAGAAGAGATGAGGATTGAATCTGAATCTCATGTTAATTCATAGGTTTTATCTCATGCTAAAATCTTTAGGTTTCATTTTATTCATCTGAACTCCTTACTGTACATATTGCACTGTCTATAGCCCTATCGCATGTCTTGCACATCCTGGACACTCCACACCTAAAGACTTTATTTTGGTACCAACATCTGCACATATGTATTCAGTATTGTCATTATATGCCATTATCTGTACATACAATGGATATAAAAAGTCTACACACCCCTGTTCAAATGCCAGGTTTTTGTGATGTAAAAAAATGACAGCAAGACAAATCATTTCACAACTTTTTCCACCTTTAATGTGACCTGTAACCTGTACAATGCAAAAACAAACAGAAACCTTTACATTGGAAAAATATAAAATAAAAAAACTTAAAATTACCTGGTTTCATAAATATGCCCACCCTCAAACTAATACTTTGTTGCAGCACCTTTGGCTTTTATTACAGCACTCAGTCTTTTTGGGTAGGAGCCTGTCAGTGTGGCACATCTTGATGTGGCAATATTTGCCCACTCTTCTTTGCAAAACCGCTCCAAATCTTACAGATTGCGAGGGCATCTCCTGTGCACAGCCCTCTTCAAAAAACAGCCCCAAAGCATGAAGCTGCCACCACCATGCTTCACTGCAGGTATGGTGATGAGCAGTGTTGTTTTTGCACAAAATATATCTTTTGGAATTATGTCCAAAAAGTTCAACCTTGGTTTCATCAGACCATAACACAGTTTCCCACATGCGTTTGGGAGATTTCAGATGTCTTTTTGCAAAATTAAACCAGGCTTGGATGTTTTTCTTTGAAAGATGAAGCTTCCGTCTTGCCACCCTACCCCATAGCCCAGACATATGAAGAAGACGGGAGATTGTTGTCACATGTACTGCACAGCCAGTACTTTCCAGAAATTCTTGCAGCTCCTTCAGTGTTGCCGTTGGCCTCTTGGCAGCCGCCCTGACCAGTTTTCTTCTTGTCTTATCATCAATTTTGGACAGACGTCCTGTTCTTGGTAATGTCACTGTTGTGCCATGTTTTCTCCACTTGATGATGACAGTCTTCACTGTGTTCCATGGTATATTTAATGACTTGGAAATTCTTTTGTAGCCTTCACTTGACTGATATCTTTGAATAATGAGATCCCTCTGATGCTCTGGCAGCTCTTTGCGGACCATGGCCTGTGCTGGAAGATGTGGCTACAAAAATGTCAGGACAAGCCTACTAGAACAGCTGAACTTCATTTGGGGTTGATCAGAGGCACTTTAATTGGTGACAGGTGTGTGCTGACTCCAATTTAACATGAGTTTGAATGTAATTGGTTAAATCTGAACACAGCCACACCCCCAGTTATAAAAGGGTGTACACACTTATGCAACCACATTATCTCAGTTGTTTATTTTTACTTCACCTCCCTGAAAGATTTCTGTTTGTTTTTCAATTGCATTGTACAGGTTATAGATCACGTTAAAGGTGGGAAAAGTTGTGAAATGATTTGTCTTGCTGTCATTTTTTTACATCACAAAAACCTGGCATTTGAACAGGGGTGTGTAGACTTTTTATATCCACTGTATCTGCACATATTTATTCAGTATTGTCATTATATGCCGTTACCTGTACATATCTGCACATATTTAGTCAGGTTTGTCATTACTGCCGTTACCGGTACAGTCATCACTGCACTGCCTCTTTCATCTCAGGTTATAGATTTTTATACCAGATTGTTGTATTTTTCTATTTGTATATATGCCTGTAGATAGGAGTTTTTATATTTATTCTTCCTGTTATATTGTTTACACCCTTACCATTGTTACTGTCCTGTGTGACTGCTAAATATCCTTCAGGATCAATAAAGCATCCATCCATCCATCCATCCATCCATCCATCCAATAGATTAGCATTAGCACCTTCTTACACAAACCTGAAGTCAAATTATTATTTGGCAGTTTTTTGTTCGAATTTTTCTGTTCCACCTTAAATGGTGCGGCTTCAGGCGCCACAATGTAACTGCTTCGCCCTTTAAGGTGGATCAGGAAAAATTCGAACAAGAAGCTGGTGAATAGGAAGCCGACTTTAGCTCCATCCTTACTGTGTTTTGGGGGGTTTATTTTATTTTATTTTTATGGATTTACTAATTATTTTTATGGATTTGTTAATGTGTGTGAGATTGTGTTTCTACTCGCGCTAAACTCAGTTTTTAAAGTCAGGTGCAGACTGAGTGCTTTTCTGCTAGTCTGGACGGCTAATTAGAACGATCAGTTATTAAAGAAATAAAAGCTACCGAGAGCAGCCTGTGCAGCCTGGATTAGTCTATGTCTGAGGACAACAAAACACATTTGGTGAAAATCAGTTGAGTATCAAGGAAGCTGTGACCGATTTAATCCTGAGACTCATCAGGTCTCAATACAAATAAATTTGTCCACAAGCAAATCTTAACTGCTCCAACATGGTGGACACGCAGACGTATCGCCTCAGATACAGAACAACAGACAATGCGGCATCTAGGTAAGTATATCTATGGTATAACCTACACTATACCAATAAGAGTCCTTGGGCAAGACTCCGAACACCTGTGTAAAATGATCAAATTTTAAGTCGCTCTGGATAAGAGCGTCAGCCAAATGCCGTAAATGTAAAATTTAGTGTTAGTTTTAGTAGTAGTGTTAGCTGTAGTACATTTGAAGGATCAGTTTGTGTTACTTACAGCTCCCAGTCAACACAGGTTAAAAGCTTTGACTCTTGTCACTCACATTAACATGGTTTCCACAGTTCCACTTTAACCCTTTAGACCTCACAGTGGACTCCCTTCCCGTCACTTTGACCATTAAGTCTGACAGAAAACACAATAAGTACAGCAAACTTCAACACAAATGACTGTTTTAGATTGTTTGATATTTAGTTTTTTACTCAAAATATTCAGTTTTTTTCAATGGTTGGGAGTAAGACAGCATAATCAACCTTACCGTTTCTGCATGGTGAGCTGACCAATGATGTTGCTAGTTGCAGTGGGTGGCATGTGTATGTCTTGGAAGAAGCACATGCTAGCCTTTACCCTCCCAGCTCGATAGTATTGTGTGACTGGAGGACACTTAACAAGTGGGTGGAAATGCCAGTGACTAAATTAAGGGAGACAATTGGGTAATGGGTCTAAATGCCATTGTCATTTTCACAATTACATATTTGTGTCTGCACTGAAAAGTTTTGAAGGCCATTTCTCGGATAGTAAAACATTTTCAAATGCAAAAGTAAAACATAAACATAAGTCTTTTTGCTCTCAAAGTTACAAAAATTACAAGTGGAGTCCTTTACAAGACAAGCCAAAGGTGGAGGAATCTCTTTTACTTTTTTTACTGTAACTTTATTTATTTATTTTATTTTATTTCAGCCAAATCTGCAGGTTTCAAAGCTTGCACATGTACATTTTTACTGTTCAGCTAAATGCTTGGTTGTTTTTCATAGTTTAATGTCCTAAAATCCTGAAAATACAAAGCTACAATGATATTTGATGAAATTGCATGATATTTTGACTATACAACCTGCCCCTAGTCACAGGATATTGGAGCATTTTTGGTGACCCCTTGGCTCCAAACTCTAAACAAGTTCAAAAAAATGTTCATTGGATCACATAATTGGCCACCTAATGTCTCACCTACCTGTATTTACAAAATCTTGAACTTGAACCTATTTTTGCTTTTAGGGCTGTAAATTTAAGTCTAAGAAGTCTGTGGCTTTTTTGGGTGTGGATTTTTTGTTGATGCGTAATTTACTGACAAAAGCACCGTATAATATTCATGAATGCATTAATGTGTTGATAGCATGTAGAACTGCTCCTTTGTGAAACTTATTGTGGATGAGTATCAAGTCATGTTGAGCTATGCTGCTCCAGTTACACAGACATGCACAAGCACAGATGTTCATACACTGTTTGTTGCTGCCGGAAGCAGAACACTCTCTCCAGCAGCTTCTAAGTGTGTGACGGGTTGAATAATAAACACACAAGCGATTATATATTTACAGTCTCTCCCTCTGTGTCTCACACACACACGCACACACATGCACTCACACACACACAAACATTTCACAATCATCTTCATTAAGACTGCATTCTATTGTGATGCATTCTACTCACACACACACACACACACAGACACATACACACACACAGACACACTTCTTAATCCACTACAGCTAAAAGTCTTCAGCTGTTCCTAGGCACTGTCCTAAACCAACTTTATTAGGTCAGTGCTGTGGCGCATGTACACATGTGCATTTGTGTGTGTGTGTGTGTGTGTGTGTGTGTGTGTGTGTGTGTTTGATCAATAGCAGTGTTGACTGAATGTGCCCATGTTGGCCTGATTGGATTTCTCAGAGCTAATCAATAGAATCCCCCCCTTTCTCTTTCCATCCTTTCTCTCTCTCTCTCTCTCTCTCTCTCTCTCTCTCACACACACACACACATAGAACGTCAGAATGTGGGGTCATATGATATGTATGATATCGTCTCTGTTAGAACAAAATCTCATCTCTAGTAACAAAAACTAGTAACAAAAGAAGAAAAAATGCTCTTAATTTTGAAGGTAAATTAATGTAATGGTGTATATGGCCCCAGCGCTGTGAATTAACAGCAAATGCAAATGCATAATCAGAGAGCGGTAGCATTTCCATTAAAAGTTACAAATATTTTTCCTTATCCTGTATATCCTGTAACACATACACACACATAGAATGAGTGTACTTATTCCATTGAGCTGCTGTGCTATAAATCAGCTTCAGTTACAGCAAGCTGGCAGACCAACTCAGTGTATCTCACACACACACACACACACACACACACACACACACACACACACACACACCACACACACACACACACACATCCTGTCTGTGGTAATCATGATATGTACTCTCACACACACCAATTGACACACATGGCCGTACACACCACCATGTCAGCAATAAAGCTAATACACTTATGCATGCACTCACACTGATACGTGGTGCCACTGGGAGTGCTGATGCATCAAAACACATACACACATGCACACATGCAAACAGACCACATGCTGTGAAAATCAGCTATAAGAAGGATCCAGCCCGAATAAATTAAACGTTCAGTATTGACATGCAGTACAGTTGATCCATACTCCTCTCACAAAGCTTTCAAAGAAGCTTTACAGAATATTTCCCATTCAACACCCTGAGAAACTGCAGCACACAGCTCAGTTTTTGTAATATGTTAATATTATGTTAATTACTTAAAATGAACTAGCTAAGCCTCTACTTTTCTCTCTCCAATCAAATAAATGGACACATGCCTGTTCTTTCAGCACGTTTTTGCCTTGTGATAATAAAACCAATCTTATTCATCGAATCTGCACACGTCTGGATTCTGCTGACTTGTTACAGCTTGAGGCAACACATTTCCGTGTAGCCTGTTAATCAGGTGTTTATCCATAAAAACTTTAATTACACACAAATATATACACACAGTTTAGCTGAACAATGTATATATATATAAATGCTTTAAAATCTTACATATTTCATTGAAATATATTCAATCAATGATACCGATGAAGAAAAAGTGCAGAGTTCAACTGACTATCAATCTGCGTGCCAGAAAAACACACACTACATGATCTCATAACAAAAATTGCAAAACATTGTCCTAATAGTTTGAAAAGTGGTGGGTCAAATGCATTTCTTGCCTCCATTATTCTGACAACTGTCCAATTCTCAACTGAATGCATTTGTGGACAGGCCTAATAAAATATGCTAATAAAATAAAAAGAAAAATCACTGTCCAATGATATACCTGCAGCACTTCCACCATCTGTAAGTGTCGAGTTTAATGCTAGCTAGTTATAGCCTGTTTCCTCATCACCAGGACATGATCAAGTGTCAGTAATGATTCTGATTCTGATCTGATTGGCGCTTGAAAACAATAATTCCATTCCAAACAGACAGTTAAACCCACACAGTCAAGACGTCAGCTATTCCTCACATGAACAACCTGATAAAAAATGTCCTAAAAAATACATGTTAATACTATTAAGGCATTCTCAAGGCTTATTGCATTGCACGACACCCATGGCACCCATTAAAGCTGTACTATAGCCTTGAACCCCCCGAATGTCTGTGCATGTCCTTGTTGGTGAAGGTGCGAGGACAGGTAAATTGTATGTGTGGTTTTGGTTTTGTCCGATTGTGTTTATTTATGACTCGAGTTAACGGTCAGTATGTGTTTAAATTCATTAATTCAACTGCCAGAAATTCAAAAACATTTACTAGCTACTGTACTGTAAAACACAGAGCTCACTCGTGACTGTATTAGTCTGCTTGAGTACAAGAATCTTAGAAGTGTTTAATTGTCCCTGATCCATATTATCACTGTTCTAAGAAAACTTCACATTTCTAACACAAGAACTTGATAGGAGAAGGACAAAAAACACGTAACTTCTGTTAATGCACCTGAGAAATGTTGAAAGTTAAACATGTTGTTCCTTTTTAAACTCTGCGATGTCGCAGTTGTCAAGAAATGTTTACTCAGTGAAACACAAAGTGGCCTCTATGCAGAAAAAAGCAACGAAAAATCTTTCAGAAGCTTTTGACATGACAAAGATACACAGTTAATACTGAATCTCTCTCTCTCTCTCTCTCTCTCTCTCTCCTTTCTAAAATAATCATGTTCAGGCCGCTCTGCTGATAGAACTGACAGAGTGAATTACTGTCAGAAACTCAGAGCTCTCACACATTCTCACAGGTGGATCACATGAACATATAACACTGCTAACATCTTACCACCTCATTCATTTAATGTTAGAATCGCAAATTACACCAACTGACTAAAACTGCTTTATGCTTGGAGCATAAAGATAGGATATGAGAAAAGGTGATGGGAACGTTTTTGAATTAATAATGTACGAATGTTTTCAACATTTCATTTACAAAGGCAGTGAATATCAGTGAAGTCTCTTTTGCTTGATTGACTGTATGATATGATATAAGTATGATCAGGTTCTGTTGATGAGTCCTAAGTGTCAGGATTGGAATGGGCGGGAGGTTGTTTGGCTTTCTTTAAATGGGAAATAATAAAAATAAAAAAAAAAACACAAAAGCAACGTCAGTGCAATATTATGAGGAAAACAACAACAAAATACCCAAATGTACCAAGAAAGTGCCATTTCAGCTCTAATTAAATGGGCCATTGCTTGCTCAATGTCTCTGAGCTGGATGTAAAACTGCTACAAATTAGGCATGGGCATTTAACTCCTCTACTGTTTAAAAATCTCCATTTTATAAAGAAACAGTATTAAAATATCCCAATGTGAAAAAGCTTTCTTTTGTTATGAATTGAGACATGGAAGGTTATTGTGTGCAGCTCATATAAAAGTACCTGTTTGTCTTGCTTTTTTGTTGTTTGTTTTGTTGTTATTTATCTTTTGCCCCATTTGGACAGGATTACATTTAAATGGGGCTCTGGGGTCATTTTCACTGTAACAAGTGCTGCTGTGTGATTTAACTTTCTCGTGGACTGACCATATCAGTGGTTTTGAAGCACTGCTTCTCATCATGTTTAGCCTTCTTAGGGCAGCCACAGGCTGGAGGTTAGGGGACAAGCCTTGTGACCGGAAGGCTATGAAGAGAGGTTGAGATACACGCGATCTGCCTCTCACCTTGTTTACCTGGAGGATTTGTGTGAATGTGACCAATTGACACTTAGGAAGTCACTGAGGACTGATCCATCATGCCGGAAAACCGCCCATTCTTCATTTAGCCGACATCGGAGCTGCATTTTGATGTGAAACATCTTGGTATCAAGTTATATGCAAGTGCCTTTAAAGGCAAATATAAGAAGATATGCAAAAATCTAGAAAGTGCCCTCAGACCCCAGAGGGTTAAATCTAGCTTAAATGCAGCATTCATCGTTCACTTTAGTCGATACTGCAATATAGCCTGAGCTTTTAGTCAATGTATTTAAATCAGTGGGACTTCAGACACAAATCCACCACTTGACATTCTTCTTAAAGCGTCACTCACATAACCATAACGTAAAAGTAAAAATAAGAAATTAATCTGCCAGGACACACACACACACACACACACACACACACACGTAACGTATTCTCTTTCCATGCATTCACTTAACGCAGTTCCACAACTTGTCTTTCTGTATAAATATTTCCATACACAGCTCTTACATGTGTCCACTTGGCTTTAGACATCTATTCACATTTTTTTTCCCTGAAAGCGCCATTTAACATAACTATTGACCACAAAAGGAACCAACAGTGTTGGTAATAGGAGCCGGGGTGTCAACGTCTACAGTGCAATTGTCAGAGCAAAACCTCATATCTCCAAAATGGTAACTTTACCGGAGAAAAAACAAACATGTTTTACTTTGAATTAGGGCTGTCAAAGTTAATCTCAATTTAACGCGATTTAAAAAATAGTGCCGTTAACGCAAATTCTATTTGGCCCTGCGCGTCATCCGTAGTTCATGTTGAGACTTGACCGTGCGGCATCTCTCATTAAGAGTTGAGGAGAGAGTGTCTGTGTTTACATGCAAAGATTTTTGCCAATCCGACTGAATAAAGTCGGATTACAGACTCTCGGATTACAGTCTGAGGTGTTTATTCTCACTCTGTTCAACAGTCTGATGAAAATCTTCGTTTACCTGCTCGCTACAAGTAATCCGATGCAGAATGACGAACATCACGTGACGTCCAGTCGTGTTGAACGGTGTAAACGTTTCGCGACGCGCATGCGCAGAACGTACTTGCACGGTCCGATTGGAGTGGAATCGGATTCAGGCGTTTACTCGGATATTATTCTTCTATCTAACGGATTATTTAGAGGTTTACCCACCTCGTTCAATCAGATAGAAATTGTATTCCGAATGGCCTCAATCGGACTAGACTATTCCAATTGAGGTGTTTACATGGACGTGTTCTATTCCGATTGAGGTGTTATTCGGATTATTAACGGATTATTACGCTGCATGTAAACGTGGCTAGTGAGGCACGTTTACATGCTGTTTACAGTTTTGTAGCTCTGTGGTATGACACTAAATGTCTTTACTGAAGTCCAACTTTGTGTAATTTAGTTTTGTTTGCGCAGGACTGTGAAGTCCTATAGGCTGTGTCTGAACACTTCAGCACAATTGAAGTTTTATTTAGTTTTTATTTTCTTCTGTTACACATATCTGAACTGAGACACAGTAGTATGTGACTACATGTCTTATATTTGAGACTGCAGCTCCCTAATCTATTACAAATACAGTTCTGTGTTTTGTAGGTATTACTGCCTAGTATGTGAGTGAATAAAACTTCTAGTTTTCTCTTGTCCCAGCAGTTTTTAACATAAGCACATTTAGCATAAAATGTGTTCACCATATTAAGTGTTACATTTCGCTTAAAAATCCTTATTTTCTATAACATTAACACAGATTTTAAAAAATGTGATTAATCACGAATAACTATGTGAAATTCTGAGATTAATTGGGATTACAGTTTTTAATCGTTTCAGAGCCCTACTTTTAATGTAAGTTTTGGGCCATTTCTTTCAGGTCTATTCATCCTGAAATTTTGACACAATGTAAAGGGCAACACACATCTTCAAGTTATGAGAAATATAGCCATTTTATTAACCATTTAAAATGACCGGTGGATGTATAATATGTAGTGTAGTGGTAGAAAATAGTACATTGCCTTAGACTGTCCTCCATGTAACTCTCCACCATAAATATATGTATATATATATATATATATATATATATATATATATATATATATAAGCTGTGTCTCAGGCATCAGGCAGTTTATTCAAAGTGACTGTCATGTGGCTTTTACAGGCATTAAATGCTTTGGACGTCTGGTTCCTATCACCTGGTTCCTTTCAGTTTCTCTGAAACATTTCACATCAAACCGTTCTGAATTCCCCTTTAAGTACAATTTCTCTGCACTTTTTTTTCACCCCTGTTCACCATCACACATACACAGCAAAGTAGTATATGCTTAAAACATTAAAACACTTTTTCACAGGATAGAACTGTTCATGAACAGCCATTTAACTATTGACCACAGCTTAAGAAACAAGTTGCCCATATACTCCAAAGATTCCAAACAACAACAAGCATACAACTCAAAGAATCACTGGCCATTACACATACACACACTCTCACCTGGAGTTGCTCATATCGGTCTGCCCCCCCTGGCTCTTCTCAAGCCCCAGTTTGGTGAAGATCCCCACCAGCACCATAATGGCCACCACTCCGCAGATGATGTAGACGATCATATGTGTTCGGTCCCTGTCCTGCTGCTGCTGGACCTCAGTGACCGGCGAGGCTGGCTTGCCTGTGTTGGCCCAGACAGGTGTGTCGTAGTTGGAGCAGGAGGTCTGGTCCAGGCTGTGGGCTTTGAACTGGCAGCAGAAGCGGTAGAAGCAGGAGCCACAGCAGAACAGGTAGATTCCAGCGTTACAGTTGAAGGGGGGGTCCCACTGACCCATCACATCATAGTAACCCCAGCAACGGCTCCCTGATGACGGAATGTCCGACTCTGACCCCGGAGTTGTCAGGGTCAGCTCCGGCGAGCCCGACGGGACAGCTGTCTGATTGGCCGGCTGGGTGTCCGTGGTAACTGAGTTTTGGGCATAAGAGGGTGAGTGAAGCAGCAGGACGAGAGATAAAAGAGCACTGAAAGAAGAGTAGAAGGCCATCTTCAACTATTCCAGATAAGGGATAAAGGACGCACAGAGAAGGAATATCAACACTCCAGTTCCAGCCAGAAAAGCAGCACTACAGCCAGAGAGAGAGAGAGAGAGAGAGAGAGAGAGAGAGAGAGAGAGAGAGAGAGAATAGAGGGCAATCAATTCAACGTCCCACCATGCTACAGATCCATCCACATCAGCTCAGAGCAACAACAGTGACGACATCTCCATACACACAACAGAGAGAGAGAGAGAGAGAGGGGGAGAGCCAGAGAGAGAGAGAGAGAGAGATTGGAATGTAAGACAGAATGTAAGGGAGAAAGGGAGAGAATAGATGCAATGAGAGAGAGAGTATTTTGCCTCACAATATGAGAAAGAAAGAAAGAAAGAAAGAAAGAAAGAAAGAAAGAAAAAGAAAGAACAATGCAGTGAATGAAAAAAAGAGAGATGAGAGAGTTAGTGAGAGAGAGTAAAAGGGAGAGGATTGGACAGGAAGAAAGAAAGAAAGAAAGAAAGAAAGAAAGAAAGAAAGAAAGAAAGAAAGAAAGAAAGAAAGAAAGAAAGAAAGAAAGAAAATGCAGTAATAGAAAGAACAGATGAGAGAGTTAGCAAAAGGAAAAGAGCAAAATGGAGAAGAAAAACAAAAAGAAAGAAAAATAAAGAAGGAAAGAAAAGTGACAGAAAGAGATGAAGGTGCTAGGAAGAGAGAAAGAGAGAGGATGGAAGGAGCAAGGCAGAAACAGAAATAAATGAAAGAAAATGAGAGATTTCTTTAAATGCAGTGAGAGAGAGTGATAAATACAGATGAGATGCAGTCAGCAAGAGAAAGAAAGAAAGAACGAAAGAGAGAAAGAAAAAAGAGAGAAAGAAAGATGCAGTGTGAGAGAAAAATGAGATTAAGTGAGAGAGTTAAAGGGAGGAAGAAAAACAGAAGTAAAGAGTAAGGTAGATAGGAAAAAGAAGCTGGAAAGAGTGAGTGAGAAACAGCGAAAGAGGGAGTGTGAGAGAATGAAAAAAAATGAGAGAAGATGGAGCGAGGTCAGAAAGAAGAATAGAAACACAGAAGATGGCGTGACAGAGAAAGCGAAAAGATGAAGTAAGAAAGAGAATGAGAAAAAGAGAGAGAGAGAGAGAGTCACCCACAGTTGGAGCTCCTCAAACACTCGCAGTGGTCCAATCAGCTGCTCTTCTGCTTCATCCACGGCTCCATGTATTCGGGGTGACAGCAGAACCAGATCCCGGCCTGAACATTGGTCTCTGTGGCGTTAACATAACAAAGGTGCTTCCTGGGCAACACTGGAACCCATCCGTATCTGTAGAGATTTCTGTCCCACCAAAGTCTCAGTAGCAGTCAGGAGGAGATGCAGAGCATCTAATTGCGCACAGCTCACACACTTCATTTTAGGCCAGATATATATTTTTTTAATCCTTATTTATTGGCACCCCTGTCCCACCATGTCGCCTGGTAACCCTGTCCCGCGTCACCTGGTCCGGCTGTGGTCACCCCTGTGGTCAAAGATCAGACAGATATTTTGATATTTTCATACAGCCTGTTGACAGCGTGACTGTGAGTGTGAGTTTGACACACTTGTGTTTGATCCAGTTCTCTACAGAAACGGAGTGTGTGTTTGATGTGTTTATCTACAGCAGCAGAGCCGGACCCCTTACAGTCAGCCCTCGCTTTTATCCCTCCCTACTCTGCGTGTGCGTATGTGTGTGTGTGTGAGAGAGAGAGAGAGAGAGAGAGAGAGAGAGAGAGAGAGAGAGAGAGAGTGCGGTACTGATCTCATGCTGCAGCCAGCAGAGATCACACACTCCCTGCGTATGTGTACAAATCTAAAAAACCCCATCAGATCATATAAGCTTCCTGGGAGGAAGCACAACAGGGGCTTTATATGTCAAAAGTTGCATCATTTCAAGTAGACAAAAATCAGCTCGTTAATGTAGGGATCAGCAACCCAAATTTTAAGAGCCATTTTGTAGTTTCAACAAACATAAAACCACCTTGGAAGCCACAACAAGTTCCTTTTCAAGTGCATCTTTGCTGTAAATATGTCTCAGCATGTGCTGACGTACTATAACAGACTAAAAATATAATATAAATAAAAATGTAGACTTTGCTCTGCTTTATGCCTTAGCTCAGATATAACTGCTTTTCTCACCTCTCTGGCAGGAAACCTTTCCTGCAAAGTAGAACAGTTTCTTGTAAAATGTCTCTCAGTGTTGCATTTTTTACAAGGCTTCTTTGCCAGCTTCTTGTTTGAATTTTCCCATTCCACCTTAAATGGTGCCCTAGGTGCCAGAAGGTAACTGCTGCGGCACTTAAGGTGGAACAGGAAAATGCGACTAAGAAGCTGGTGAATGAGAAGCAGACTTTAGATTTGCAACTTTTTGTATTTGACAGTTTCTTGTTACCGATTAAACATATCAGGAAACCAGCTGAAGTGATTATAAACACAAATAAGTCCATTCACCTCCAAATGATTGATGTTCATCTTAAATCTTTCTCTTTGCCTTATTGTTAGTTTCTAGCTAGGTGAGACTGATGGATTTGAGATACTTTGATTCCAGCATGTAAGACTAGGTTAAGACTATTGTTAAGATTGTGTTAGGTGGATCAGCAGAGCTTTATTTTATTATTTATTTTATATTTACCTAAACAAACAAATTCTGCTGTAGAGCCAGGAGATGGAGGATGGGGCGATTTGTCGTTTCTGATTCTGACACTGGATTTAAAACTGGTTCTTTGTAATATGTTCTATGTGCAGAAAGAGCTCTAGAATCAATTTGGTGAAGTCTAACATCATGTTCTATGGACCTTCAGGTGAATTACAAAAACTATAACGTATTCAAACCTTAGATATTTACAAGGATTTTGTTAGGACCTATTTAAACCCAATGCATTATTTAAGATAGCAATAAGCTAAATGTATACCAGATCATCATTTATAGGGTACTTTCTAGTGAAAACCTTATCCCATAAATTTTATCTTTACCTTTATAATACCTTTTTTTGCATTTTATGCATGTGTATATATTTTAAAGATATATTTATTTCTTTCAAAGTGAATTTAAAAGATTTAGCGTCATCATAAATTTCATTTTTACATAAATAATGTTGTCACATTTTGCTGTCAGTACCGGAACACAGAGTTTTAGGCTGTAGGTGGATCCTTATTTTAACCAGACCCCTGCATTTTAGAGTAGAAAGTGAGACTGCATCCCTGTCCCTCATGGCCACATGGTGAGCAGTTAGATCCCATTGTTTTGAAGTAAATGTGACCCCCAGTCTGAAAGGCTGTGTGTAAGAATAAGAGTGGTCACTACTGAAACATATTTTCTATATTTAGGTACCTTTTGTGTTTTAATGAAAAATATTACATTTGTGTGTACAACTGCTCAAAGCTGTGCTTGCTAGTCATGTACTGTCTAGCATTTTTGCCCTCACAATTAGCTAAAATTGTCACTACCAAAACAGCTGATAATGTTGCAGTAGTGACATGATTGTTTTGATAGGGACAAAATGGAATGTTTAGTGATTTAGTTAAAGTATAGCATCACTGCAATCAAAGGATTTTAGTCTAAAGTCCAAGTTAAAGGTCCAAACTGGCTTTGAACCATATCGGTAAATGACCCATATAAGCACTACACAGCTTGAGAACAGCACGTTATGGAAAGTTTATTCAAGGTAAAAACATATGGAATGTTGTTGAAGCATTACTGGATGAAGACATCTGTTCATTTGATCTTAATGAAAGCTTTTTTAATTTTTTAATTGTTTATTTTTTATTTTATTGATCAGAAATGATGGCTATTATTGTCACCACATGGTAGTTAAACTAAATACAAATATTTGTATTTATTGTTATTCTGCACTTTATGTGATGAGTAGCTGGCTCTGGTCAATTTCTGCCAAAATTTTAGGCTTGGGTTGTGTTCTCGATGATGTGGTTTGGGCAAGTCAAATTTGGACAGGAGGTTCTCGGACTGTATTCGGCTTTAAACCAAAATTTTAGGGCTGTTACAAGCTCATCAGGGGGACGTCTTGATTTTACAATCAAAGTGATAAGTCTCCTAGGTGATAAGTCACGCATGTAGAGTACAATAGTTGCTATAGGATAAGCGAGTTGGTGGGTTGTATTTTCTGTGAACTTGAATGTTTTACTTTTAGGCAGACAATAAGTGATTTACCTCAAGGTAAAGTGATGTTTTAATTTTTTCGCTCCCATTTAATCATACACTATAATCAGCCTGTAATGTTGTCCCAGTGTAGAGAGGATGGAGATGAAGTTCCACCTGCTAGATTAAGTAAATGTTGTCCTCCAAACATCTTCTGGAGCATTTAAATACAGCAGCCAAAAACCTTTTTTTTCCAAAGCGAGGGGGGATCTGACTGGAAAATCAGAGATGTATGTCTGAGACTACCGGAATTCAAATCACCACAGAGTTTGCTTAAAGACTAGGTAGGAAGGAGAAAACACCAATATGCCTGGACAGGATGGAAGTAAAGTCACAGAGAAAGACCTAAAAGTGGAAACTACCCTAGGACCCCATGTAAAATGAATCCCACACAAACAGGGCTTAAGCTTTTAATAAGTGAGCTGTTTTTAATGGAATCACTTTACTTACAATGTTTTAAAAGTTGGCCATGATAGTGAAACCACTCAATCACTCTACTGCCCACAGAAAGAACTACACAGCTAACAACATTGTATGACACAGTGTGAAAGAGTGCTATTTCAGGACAGATTGTTAGAGGATTGGACCGGCTTCCTTCAATTTTGATATCTCATTGAGCCCTATACAATATATATATATATATACTGACATTGGATTTCTGCCAGTGTGTGTGTGTGTGTGTGTCTGTGTGTGTGTGTGTGTGTGTGTGTGTGTGTGTGTGTGTGTGTGTGTGTGTGTGTGTGTGTGTGTGTGTGTGTGTGAGTGACGTTGAAGCAGATCTCTGCATGAGTGTCTTTCAGCCTCTCTTAACTCATTTAGCTCCAAAACAACACACACACACACACACACACACACACACACACACACAAACACCCAGCCTTAATCCACATTCCACAAATCCTCTGAAGCACCTGCATTAATCCTACACAAGCACACCTCCCACCCCAGCTCTCACACCTAGAGTCCCCCCCAAAGCTCCCCAGTCTCATCTCCTGTGTGTGAGAGGGAGAGGAAGGAGAGAGAGCAAGAGACAGAGAGAAAAAAAGAGAGATGGAGAGAGATAAACAGAGGCAAAGTGAGAAAATGAGGAAGAGAGAGAACCAGAAGGTGAAAAGAGAAAAATGATAAAAAAGAGATAAACAAAGCAGGGAAAACAGGAGATAAAGAGAGAGAGAGGTGGGAAAGAGAAATAAAAAGAAAAAGGAGGCAAAAGGAGGGAAAAGAGAGAGAGACTAAAAAGAAAAGGTGGAATAGAGATAAAGAAAGAGAATGAAAAAGTGAAGAGAAGGATATATAAACAAAAATTTAAAAAGGAAGGAAAGAGACACACAAAAGAGAAAGATCAAGAGAGAGAGAAAAAAAGAAAAGGTAAAATAGGAGGAAAATAGAGAGAGATAAAGAGAGAATGTGAAAGGGGAAGAGAATGATGTGTAAACAAAAAATGGAAAAGAAAGAAAAAGGGAAGAAAGCGAGAGAGAGAGAAGGAGAGATAAACAAAAGAGAGAAAGGAGAGAGAGTGAGGGGGAGAGAGAGAGAGAGAGAGAGAGAGAGAGAGAGAGAGAGAGAGGGAGAGAGAGAGAGAGAGAGAGAGAGAGAGAGAGAGAGAGAGAGAGAGAGAGAGAGAGGCAGCCTGCTGCAGTAAAGCAGAAAGCGTCTCTTACCCAGTTTCAGTGCTTTAGGAAAACAGGCATACTGTATAGTGATATATGTATATTGCTGTTATAGATATATCTTTATATTGTATGTGTTTTCTCTCTGGCGCTCTGTCCACTCAGCAACACAGCAAACAAGTGAGTGATGACCAGCAGCTGGATGGAGGACCAGGTCTTTTATTCCCTCCCTTTATTTCTCCTCTCCTCTCTCCTCCCTTTCTTTTATTTCTCCTCTCGTCTCTCCTCCCTCGTTTCTTTCCCTCCGTTTCTGGCTGTGTGATGCGGAGCTGTTGTGTGTCTCCTGTACGCGCTCAGGAACAAATGATGGCTCTCTTTCCCTCTCTCTCTCCCGTGCTCTCCCGCTCTCTTCCTCCCTCCCTATTTCATGAGCGAATGAACGAATGAGCGCACCTCTCTGCCTGACTCCCCATCCCCCTGTTTTTTCTCTCTCTCTCTCTCTCTCTCTCTCTCTCTCTCTCTCTCTCCGTCTCTTTTTCTCTTGTTCTGTCATTGACACCTCCTCTTTCCTCTCCTCTGAAGACCTCTCTCTCTTTCTTTCTCTTACTCTTTTCCTCTTTTCTCTTTCATTCTTTCTTTTTCTGCTCCCATTCTCTCTTCATTTTTCCTTCTTTTCTCTCTATTTCCCTCCTTTCTTGTTCTCTGTTTCTCTTTTTCTTCTTTCACCTATTCTCTCTCTTTTACCCTTGTTTCTCTTTCTCTCCTCCCTCCCTTTCTTACTCTCCTTTCTCTCATTCTCTCCTTTCTCTTTCTATCCCTTGCCCTCTGTCTCATTTCTCTCACTTGCATTCTCTTTCCTTCCTTTTTCTTTTCCCTCCTCTTCCTCTCTCTCTCACTCAGTCTTTCCTATTTTGTCATTTTCCTGCTTCTCTCTTCATCTATGTCTCTCTCTTCTTCTCTCATACATACTGTTGCTCTTCTTGCTTTCTTTTCCCCTCAACACAGTTTTCTGTGGTCCCTAATTATCCCTCCACCACTATCTCTCTCACTCTCTCTCTCTCTCTCTCTCTCTCTCTCTCTCTCTCTCTCTCTCTTACACACATACACACACACACACACGCACACTTGTGTGTGTCTTGTGGGGTTTGGCTGAGATGATGTGCAGAAAGTAGCAGAGGATTAGAGGAAGAGAGAGATGGTGGTGAAGAAGAGAGGAAAAGCGGATGAAAGGGGAAGAGTGGCGATGACCAGAGAGAGTGAGAGAGAGAAAGAGAGAGAGATAGATGCTAAAGAGAAGCCCGAGAAATGTTGGGGAAGGGAGTAAAAGAGGAGGAAATAATGAAAATCCAATCCAAGGAAGAAACTGTGTGACACAGAAAGAGAGGGAGTGAGTGAGTGAGGGAGAGAGAGAGAGAGAGAGAGAGAGAGAGAGAGAGAGAGAGAAGGGAGAAGGATGAGCACAGAGAGAAGTTAAGAACAAACAGAAAAGTGAGAGAACAAAGGAAGGTGAGAGAGGGGTAGGGCTTTGCATTTTAAATCACAATAATGTAAAACATGAACTAGATTACACTCGCCAGCAGCTCTGTGTTCATCTGTCTCAGACACTATACTGAACATACCATACTACACTATGAAGCTTATCATATACTGAACAGTGTACTATCTATCTATCTATCTATCTATCTATCTATAGATGTATATACATATATATACACTGCTCAAAAAAATAAAGGGAACACTCAAATAACGCATCCTAGATCTGAATGAATGAAATATTCTCATTAAATACTTTGTTCTGTACAAAGTTGAATGTGCTGACAACAAAATCACACAAAAATCATCAATGGAAATCAAATTTATTAACCAATGGAGGCCTGGATTTGGAGTCACACACAAAATTAAAGTGGAAAAACACACTACAGGCTGATCCAACTTTGATGTAATGTCCTTAAAACAAGTCAAAATGAGGCTCAGTATTGTGTGTGGCCTCCATGTGCCTGTATGACCTCCCTACAATGCCTGGGCATGCTCCTGATGAGGTGGCGGATGGTCTCCTGAAGGATCAGCACCAGATGTACTCAATTGGATTCAGGTCTGGAGAATGGGCGGGCCAGTCCATAGCTTCAATGCCTTCATCTTGCAGGAACTGCTGACACACTCCAGCCATATGAGGTCTAGCATTGTCCTGCATTAGAAGGAACCCAGGGCCAACCGCACCAGCATATGGTCTCACAAGGGGTCTGAGGATCTCATCTCGGTACCTAATGGCAGTCAGGCTACCTCTGGCGAGCACACAAAGAAATGCTACCCCACAGCATTACTGACCCACTGCCAAACTGGTCATGCTGAAGGATGTTGCAGGCAGCAGATCGCTCTCCACAGCGTTTGTCACTCTGTCACGTCTGTCACATGTGCTCAGTGTGAACCTGCTTTCATCTGTGAAGAGCACAGGGCTGGAGGTCATTTTGCAGGGCTCTGGCAGTGCTCCTCCTGCTCCTCCTTGCACAAAGGTGGAGGTAGCGGTCCTGCTGCTGGGTTGTTGCCCTCCTACGGTCTCCTCCATGTCTCCTGGTGTACCGGCCTGTCTCCTGGTAGCGCCTCCAGCCTCTGGACACTACACTGACAGACACAGCAAACCTTCTTGCCACAGTTCGTATTGATGTGCCATCCTGGATGAGCTGCACTACCTGAGCCACTTGTGTGGGTTGTAGAGTCCGTCTCATGCTACCACGAGTGTGAAAGCACCACCAACATTCAAAAGTGACCAAAACATCAGCCAGAAAGCAGAAAGGTACTGAGAAGGGGTCTGTGGTCCCCACCTGCAGAACCATTCCTTTATTGAGTGTGTCTTGCTAATTGCCAATAATTTCCACCTGTTGTCTATTCCGTTTACACAACAGCTGTGAAATTGATTGTCAATCAGTGTTGCTTCCTAAGTATATATATATATATATATTAGACATTAAATACATATATATATATATATATATATATATATAATAGAAATTAAATACACTGTACTATGCAGTATACTATATACTAAACACTAAACACACTAATGTACAGTATATTATATACTAGACACTAAATACACTGTACCATACAATATACTATATAATAGGCACTAAATATACTGTACCAAACAGTATACAATATACTAGACACTAAACACACTGTATTACACTACTACATACTATGCACTTGACACCAAACATACTGTACTACTGTACTACACAGTATCCTATATAAGAGACACTATATACATTGTATAGGGTGATTCAAAAAGATTAATCCAATTTCAAAATGTTTTTTTTTCTCATTTGTATTACAATACAGAACAATGCAGTAAATTGTAAATGGTTTAAGTGAGCATAAAGTTTATTATGTAATTTTACAAGCACTCAATATGAACCTCCTCCAGATGTACAGAAAACATCAACATGATGGTCAAATTCAGCCCATACTCGATTGAGTGTGTCGGGGGTCACTGGCAACCGTAGACCACTAAATAAGTAGAAGATTCGGTCTGCCCATCACTATATATTGCAGTCATTTTATAAACTTTAACTTTTTTTGTTAATTATTCCCACACAAGTCTTATTTCTCACCAATCCATTAGCACTCTATTTTGTATACTTGTGTTGGGGCTGAATCTCAGATGGCTCAGTGCTCCCTACATAGGGAGCACTATGTAGGAATTTTGAAATTGGATTCTGCACCCCAGCTGTACATAATATAGCTAAGAAATAGTCTAATAGACTAAATAACATCCACACTCAATAAATGATGCACTATTTGGCTGTAGAGACTAGAATTTCTATAATTAAACACCATTTAGGGAATACAGAGCCATTTGGGATTCAGCCTACTTCTGACTGAAACATGAACATTTGAAGCATGTAATCCATTCAGATGAATTTTTTAGACTTATATACTGCCATTTTACAGTTAATCATATCATAATTACTTTAATTCAAACATGATATATTAATGATAGAGTTGTCTATCTTTTAGCCTGTTAGCTACTTGACCAGCCTAAGTCTAGTTAAGAACTTAAGTTGCCAGCCCCTTCAGATTAAACCAAAAAAAAAAAAGAACGTTCTTACTTCATCAGTACACTCAGTGGTCCATGTGAGCAGAAAGAGAGTCAAAGGTTATTCCTTTAACAGCACATGAGATTTTAGCACAGTAATATGTCATTCAGTTGGTAAGGTGTGCATATATCATGGATTTTTCAATTGCTTTGACATTTGGCTAAGACAATCAGATTTTAGGACTGAAACTATTCTTTTTATGGTAAAAATTGTGCACTACACTATACAACATGCTACGTTCTACACGCCAAACCTAGTGTTACATTATAACGCATACTACATACTACACACTTTCATACTCTTTCATACTATAAACTGTACATCACACTACATTTTATACATTAAACACTGTTTATTACTCTATAAAGCATACTACACACTACACACTACCATACAACACACTGTACAGCACACTACATTTTATACATTAAACACTGTTTATTACTCTTTAAAGCATACTACATACTACACACTACCATACTACACACTGTACAGCACACTACATTTTAAACATTAAACACTGTTTATTGCTCTATAAAGCATACTACATACTACACACTACCATACTTCACACTGTACAGCACACTACATTTTAAACATTAAACACTGTTTATTACTCTATAAAGCATACTACATACTACACACTACCATACTACACACTGTACAGCACACTACATTTTAAACATTAAACACTGTTTATTACTCTATAAAGCATACTACATACTACACACTACCATACAACACACTACACACTACCATACAACACACTGTACAGCACACTACATTTTATACATTAAACACTGTTTATTACTCTATAAAGCATACTACATACTACACACTACCATACTACACACTGTACAGCACACTACATTTTAAACATTAAACACTGTTTATTGCTCTATAAAGCATACTACATACTACACACTACCATACTACACACTGTACAGCACACTACATTTTAAACATTAAACACTGTTTATTACTCTATAAAGCATACTACATACTACACACTACCATACTACACACTGTACAGCACACTACATTTTATACATTAAACACTGTTTATTACTCTATAAAGCATACTACATACTACACACTACCATACAACACACTACACACTACCATACAACACACTGTACAGCACACTACATTTTATACATTAAACACTGTTTATTACTCTTTAAAGCATACTACATACTACACACTACCATACTACACACTGTACAGCACACTACATTTTATACATTAAACACTGTTTATTACTCTATAAAGCATACTACATACTACACACTACCATACTACACACTGTACAGCACACTACATTTTAAACATTAAACACTGTTTATTGCTCTATAAAGCATACTACATACTACACACTACCATACTACACACTGTACAGCACACTACATTTTATACATTAAACACTGTTTATTACTCTATAAAGCATACTACATACTACACACTACCATACTACACACTGTACAGCACACTACATTTTATACATTAAACACTGTTTATTACTCTATAAAGCATACTACATACTACACACTACCATACAACACACTACACACTACCATACAACACACTGTACAGCACACTACATTTTATACATTAAACACTGTTTATTACTCTATAAAGCATACTACATACTACACACTACCATACTACACACTGTACAGCACACTACATTTTAAACATTAAACACTGTTTATTGCTCTATAAAGCATACTACATACTACACACTACCATACTACACACTGTACAGCACACTACATTTTAAACATTAAACACTGTTTATTACTCTATAAAGCATACTACATACTACACACTACCATACTACACACTGTACAGCACACTACATTTTATACATTAAACACTGTTTATTGCTCTATAAAGCATACTACATACTACACACTACCATACTATACACTGTACAGCACACTACATTTTATACATTAAACACTGTTTATTACTCTATAAAGCATACTACATACTACACACTACCATACTATACACTGTACAGCACACTACATTTTATACATTAAACACTGTTTATTGCTCTATAAAGCATACTACATACTACACACTACCATACTACACACTGTACATCACACTACATTTTATACATTAAACATTGTTTATTGCTTTATAAAGCATACTACATACTACACACTACCATACTACACACTGTACAGCACACTACATTTTAAACATTAAACACTGTTTATTACTCTATAAAGCATACTACATACTACACACTACCATACTACACACTGTACAGCACACTACATTTTATACATTAAACACTGTTTATTGCTCTATAAAGCATACTACATACTACACACTACCATACTACACACTGTACAGCACACTACATTTTATACATTAAACACTGTTTATTGCTCTATAAAGCATACTACATACTACACACTACCATACAACACACTGTACAGCACACTACATTTTATACATTAAACACTGTTTATTGCTCTATAAAGCATACTACATACTACACACTACCATACTACACACTGTACAGCACACTACATTTTAAACATTAAACACTGTTTATTGCTCTATAAAGCATACTACATACTACACACTACCATACTACACACTGTACAGCACACTACATTTTATACATTAAACACTGTTTATTGCTCTATAAAGCATACTACATACTACACACTACCATACTACACAATGTACAGCACACTACATTTTATACATTAAACACTGTTTATTGCTCTATAAAGCATACTACATACTACACACTACCATACAACACACTGTACAGCACACTACATTTTAAACATTAAACACTGTTTATTACTCTATAAAGCATACTACATACTACACACTACCATACTACACACTGTACAGCACACTACATTTTATACATTAAACACTGTTTATTACTCTATAAAGCATACTACATACTACACACTACCATACAACACACTGTACAGCACACTACATTTTAAACATTAAACACTGTTTATTACTCTATAAAGCATACTACATACTACACACTACCATACTACACACTGTACAGCACACTACATTTTATACATTAAACACTGTTTATTACTCTATAAAGCATACTACATACTACACACTACCATACAACACACTGTACAGCACACTACATTTTATACATTAAACACTGTTTATTGCTCTATAAAGCATACTACATACTACACACTACCATACAACACACTGTACAGCACACTACATTTTAAACATTAAACACTGTTTATTACTCTATAAAGCATACTACATACTACACACTACCATACAACACACTGTACAGCACACTACATTTTAAACATTAAACACTGTTTATTACTCTATAAAGCATACTACATACTACACACTACCATACTACACACTGTACATCACACTACATTTTAAACATTAAACACTGTTTATTGCTCTATAAAGCATACTACATACTACACACTACCATACTACACACTGTACAGCACACTACATTTTATACATTAAACACTGTTTATTGCTCTATAAAGCATACTACATACTACACACTGTATATCACACTACATTTTATACATTAAACATTGTTTATTGCTCTATAAAGCATACTACATACTACACACTACCATACTACACACTGTACAGCACACTACATTTTATACATTAAACATTGTTTATTGCTCTATAAAGCATACTACATACTACACACTACCATACTACACACTGTACAGCACACTACATTTTATACATTAAACACTGTTTATTACTCTATAAAGCATACTACATACTACACACTACCATACTACACACTGTACAGCACACTACATTTTATACATTAAACACTGTTTATTGCTCTATAAAGCATACTACATACTACACACTACCATACTACACACTGTACAGCACACTACATTTTATACATTAAACACTGTTTATTGCTCTATAAAGCATACTACATACTACACACTACCATACTACACACTGTACAGCACACTACATTTTATACATTAAACATTGTTTATTGCTCTATAAAGCATACTACATACTACACACTACCATACTACACACTGTACAGCACACTACATTTTATACATTAAACACTGTTTATTACTCTATAAAGCATACTACATACTACACACTACCATACTACACACTGTACAGCACACTACATTTTATACATTAAACACTGTTTATTGCTCTATAAAGCATACTACATACTACACACTACCATACTACACACTGTACAGCACACTACATTTTATACATTAAACACTGTTTATTGCTCTATAAAGCATACTACATACTACACACTACCATACTACACACTGTACAGCACACTACATTTTAAACATTAAACACTGTTTATTGCTCTATAAAGCATACTACATACTACACACTACACACTGTACAGCACACTACATTTTAAACATTAAACACTGTTTATTGCTCTATAAAGCATACTACATACTACACACTACCATACTACACACTGTACAGCACACTACATTTTATACATTAAACATTGTTTATTGCTCTATAAAGCATACTACATACTACACATTTTAGCTCTCTAGGACTAGAGTTAGAGAGTTTAGATTAAGATTTTTTTCAGGGTATAAAAACGGTAACAGGTTTATTAACTGTTTGCTTAGTTCAGATGGGGACAATGCATTGGATTACAAAATCTTTTGCAAGACATCGTATCCTGCACTACCCAGTAAACACTGCAAACCCTCATACTCAGTAACTCAACATAAACTGCTTTTATTATTCACTCTGTGTTCCCCAACTGCACTCTTTTCAGGCTTTTCACCCAAATAAATGTGATGCGACCCAAGAGTCCCCTCTTTATACACACAGCTTGCTCACTCGCTTGCTTGCTCTCTCTCTCTCTCAGCACGTTACACACACACACACACACACACACACACACACACACACACACACACACACACACACACACACACACACACACACACACACACACAATCTCAAGAACTCTCCATGAAAAATAACACACACTTCAAAGGGCTTTTAGTGGCTATTGATATACAGTATATTACAGGTCAGAGAGGAGAGAGAGAGAGAGAGAGAGAGAGAGAGAGGAGAAAAGGAGGATAAGATGAATGAAGCGATGGAAAAGAGGGATGAATCTCAAAGGACATAGAGAGGGCAGAAGGGCTAGAAGATGCATCTTTACTCACTTTCTCCCTTTATTTTTCTCCCCTAATGCTCTCTCTCTCTCTCTTTCTCTCATTTTTCCAGTAGTTTGTGCTTCTGGAATACTATTGGTTAATTAGGTTCAGGTTTGTCTTACAAGCGAGGTTATAAATTTCAACTAGCTGCCATTAGGATCACTTAATCAGTGGACTGATCAGTCAATCAGTCACTCAGCAATATGCAATCAGCATTAACAATAATACACATGGTAAACTAATAGAAGCTCAGCCTCAGTTTTAGGCTTTCAATTTCAGTTCACAGTGCTTATTTATCAATGGCATTATATTAGTGTGGTTATAATCAGTGTTTTGAAATAATAAAAAACCTAGAGAGCTTTGGTATATTTTGCATGAATATCCAGATCATACACTATATGGACCTAAATATTCCACAATCAACTATGAGTGATATTATTGAAAGTGGAAGTGTTTAGGAACCACAGCATCTCAGCCACGAAGTGTAGAATTACGGAGGAGGTCACATAGTGCATAAAAGTCTCCAACACTGGCTCAATAACTGCGTTCCAAATCTCCTCTGGCATTAACTTCAGTACAAAACTGTGCTTCATTGCATGGGTTTCCATGACTGAGCAGCTGAATGCAAGCCTTACATCATCACACCCAATGCCATGCGTCGGATGGAATGGTGTAAAGCACACCACCACTGGACTCTGGAGCAGTTGAAATGTGTTCTATTAAGTGATGAATCGCGCTTCTCTATCTGGCAGCCTGCCTGACGAGTCTGGGTTTGGTTACCTGCCTGACTGCGTTGTGCCAACTGTGAAGTTTGGTGGAGGGGGTTAACGCTATGGGGCTGATTTTCTGGTGTTGGCCTAGTCCTCTTCATTCATTGAAGGGAAATCTTAATGTTTCAGCAGACCAAGACATTGTGGATAATAGTATGAATCTAACCTTGTGGATTTAGTTTGGGGTAGGCCCTCCATAGTTCCAGCATGACTGAGCCCCAATGCACAATTCAAGGTCCATGAAGGCATGGCTGAGTGAGTTTGATGTAGAAGAACTTGACTGGCCCACACAGAAACCTGACCTCAACCTCATCAAACACCTTTGGAATAACCTAGAACAAAGATTTATAAATATAAATATAAAATATTGTCTGTTCACTGATTAGTAGTGCTTTTTATTTGTAAATAATTTATTGGTTTAATTCTATATTAGAGATTTTTTTTTGTCTGTCCTCAGGGTCTAATGTTGCAGCTGTGGAGACACAGGCTGAAGGGCTGAGGAAGAGCTGTTACAGGGGGAAAACTGCACTAAACGTCTGAAATAGCTCACTTGCCCAGCATAAATGGGGGAAAACATGGTGGAACCAGCACTAGGGAGTGACGCTCTCTCTGGACGATGTACAACCTCAGAAATAAAATTCTTTTAAAAACAAATACCACAGATGCTTATTTTTGCCTGTTTTGCTTTTCTTGTATTGCTGTGCATGTCACAGTCACATGAGTGTGAGGTGAATGTTGATGGCTAAATTTCAGACTAGGAGTTCATAAATCAGATGATAATACATGAAATGAAATGCATATTAGCCAGCTTTAACCAACTGTGTGTGATCCTGTGTGTGACCCTTTTCTTAGTGCATTTTGTACCAAATTATCCATAGTTTTCGTCCTTTGTGTGTTGAACATAAAGCATGGTGTATGAGGACAAGAAATGAATTGAAATGATTCGCAAGCTAGTAGTAACTATTTATGTGGGGCGAGTGGAGTATATCATGACAGATATGACTCCTTAAAGCAGCCTGTTCTGCATACACAACTTTTCACAACAGTGTCAATACAAGGAAAACAGCTGCTGGAGAGAGAGAAAGAACAGCTGAAATATGGAGAGATAAAGAAATAGAGAGAATGCAGTAGAGAGACAAAGAGAACAGAAACTCAAATGGAAAACAACATAATAATAATAAAAGGAATGTGAAATATTTTTGGTATGTACGGTATCTTACAAAAGTGAGTGCACCCCTCACATTTCTGCTAATATTTTATTATACTGTATCTTTTCATAGGACAACACTATAGAAATGAATCTTGGATATAACTTAAAGTAGTCAGTGTCCAGCCTGTATAGCAGAAAAGATTTAAATGTCTAAATTGTGCTCAAAGTGTCAATATTATTTGTGACCAGCATTATTATCTAGCACTGCCTCAACATCTTGGACATGGAATTCACCAGAGCTGTACAGGTTGCTACTGGAATCCTCTTCCACTCCTCCATGATGACATCACGGAACTGGTGGATGTTAGACACCTTACGCTCCTCCTCCTTCTACTTGAGGATGCCCCACAGGTGCTCAGTTGGGTTTAGGTCTGGAGGCATACTTGCTCAGTCCATCACATTCACCTTCAGCAAGGCAGTTGTCATGTTGGAGGTGTGTTCGGGGTCATTATCGAATTGGAAAACTGCCATGGGGCGGAGTTTCTGAAAGGAGGGGATCATGCTCTCCTTCAGAATGTCACAGTACATGTTGGAATTCATTTTTCCATCAATGAACCACAGCTCCCAAGTGCCGGCAGCACTCATGCAGCCCTACCATGCTTGACTGTAGGCAAGAGACTGTTGTCTTGGTACTCCTCACCAGGGTGCCACCACACATGCTGGATACCATCTGAGCCAAACAAGTTTATCTTGGTCTCATCAGACCACAAGACATGGTTGCAGTAATCCATGTTCTTGGACTGCTTGTCTTCAGCGAACTGTTTGCAGGCCTTCTTGTGCATCAACTTCAGAAGAGTCTTCCTTCTGGGATGATGGCCGTGCAGACCAAGTTGATGCATTGTGCGGCGTATGGTGTGAGCACGACCCTGGCAAGGCCTATCCGAGTGGAACCTATCCTGAAAAAAACGCTGTATGACCTTGGCCACTGTGCTATAGCTCTGTTTCGGGCTGTTAGCAATCTTCTTATAGCATAGGCCATCTTCATGGAGAGCAACATTTCTATTTCTCACATCCTCAGAGATTTAAATGCTTTTAATTGTATTTGTTATTATATTTTTTAATTGCATGTAGTTTAAACAAGGGTTACAGATATAACTAAACATACATTAACTGAATGAATGATACAGAGTTCTGTGTTTTGCATTGCACTTTGCATGTAGGTAAGACAGCATTCACACAAAAAATATGTAAAATAATTAAAATGTTAAAATAATTTTGTCTTTTTGTCTCACTTTATGTGTTTGCCTAATGTAGTGTCTGTTAATTTCTTTTAAATATTGTGTTTTTTTTTCTTTTTTCTTTTTCTTTCTCATCTCTTTGTGGCTTGTCTTGTCATAACGTACCTGTCTATTTCTTGTATTATATATCTGTTGCTATAAAAAAAGTATGTAAAATAAACAAGATATCAAATCATAAACAATATATCATAACTGCATTTTCACAGTGCAGAAATACGTACAACGCTTGCTTTTGCTATATTAAAGGTTCATTGGCTAATATGCTAAGATTAAGATGCTGCAATACAAATTCTTTTCAAATGGAATTCTAGACTGTAAAGTACATCAGACAAGTATTTTGGCTATTTTCATAAATGCATTCATACACTTTCCCCTTTTTGGAAAGTATTTTGGCATGCTTTTTTTTCATATGGGAAGAGAGAGGAAGAGAGAGAGGAGCATGTAAGCAAGCTCATGCCATCCACTCCTCTTAATGACCTCATCCCTCTTTCTCCTGCAACACACCAATCACTTCACACCTCCTTCACTTCTCTTTTGACTTTCTTTATGTCTCTCTTTCCCTCCCCTATTCACTCTCTCTCTTTCTCCTCATTTATCCTTTTCTGTTCCTCTTCGTCCCTGCCTCACCCATTGTCTCTTCATCTTCCTTCTCTCTTTCTCTCTCTCTCTCTCTCTCTCTCTCTCTAAATATCTCTTATTCTGCACATTCAGACAGTGAAATATTGATGCAGTTGGTTGGCTCATCACTGAATGGATTAACCTCTGTTTGTGTGTGTGTGTGTGTGTATGTGTGTGTGTGTGTGTGTGTGTGTGTGTGTGTGTGTGTGTGTGTGTGTGTGGGTGAGTGAGTGGGTGTGGGGGGTGGGGGGGTACTTAACCTTGCTGTATCCAGTAAACCACATGAAGACAGAACATTCTAGAGAAACACTGTCCACACCGTCACCAGGAGATGAAACCTGGCTTGATGCAAGTAAATAATATTAATAATAATAAACTACAGTTACAGTCTGTAGTCCATCTGTTGTTCCACAAGAGTTTACCCAGTTACTAAGTTTATAGCCCTGATTCATCACTGGCAAGTCTCTGACCACAGGACCCCTGTTTACCAGATTTTGGGTGGTTGACCATTCTCTACACAGCAGTGAGTTTAACATGGTACAGTATCTCACAAAAATGAGTACACCTCTCACATTTCTGCAAATATTTTATTATATCTTTTCATGGGACAAAACTATAGAAATGAAACTTCTATATAAACTTCGATATAACTTAAGTCAGTGTGCAGCTTGTATAGCAGTTTAGATTTACTGTCCTCTGAAAATAACTCAACACACAGCCATTAATGTCTAAAAAGCAACACAAGTGAGTCCACCTCATAGTGAACATGTCTAAATTGTGCCCAATTGTGTCGTTGTCCCTCTCTGGTGTCTTGTGACTCGTTAGAGTTACAAGGTTCCAGATATGAATGGGGAGCAGGGCTGTTAATTTTGGTGTTTCGGGTACATTCACTCATACTGGCCACTGGATATTCAACATGGGACCTCATGGCAAAGAACTCTCTGAGGATGTGAGAAATTTAATTGTTCCTCTCCACAAAGACGCCTAAGTTATAAGAAGATTGCTAACATCCCGAAACTTAGTTAGAGCACAGTGGCCAAGGTCATTCAGCAGGTTTCCAGGACAGGTTCCACTCGGAACAGGCCTCACCAGGGTCGACCAAAGAAGTTGAGTCCACATGTTCAGCATCATATCCAGAGGTTGGCTTCAAAAAATAGACATATGAGTGCTGCCAGCATTGCTGCAGAGGTTGAAGAAGAGGAAGGTCAGCATGTCAGTGCTCAGACCATACGCCACATAATGCATCAACTCAGTCTGCATGGCCGTCGTCCGAGAAGGAAGCCTCTTCTGAAGCTGATGCACAAGAAAGCCCGCAAACAGTTTGCTGAAGACAAGCAGTCCAGGAACATGGATTACTGGAAACATGTCCTGTGATCTGAAGAGTTCAAGATAAACTTGTTTGGCTCAGATGGTGTCCAACTATAATAAATGACATAATAAAATATTTGCAGAAATGTGAGGGGTGTACTTTTTGTGAGATACTGTAGCAGGAAAGGTAGTGTGTGTAGCATTAGTATGAGTGTATCAGACACAGCTGTACTGCTGGGGTTTTTCAACACATCAGTGTCACTGATATCCAGGCAAGCGTGACTCATAAAAAGCTAGAGGATTATCACAATATGTGCATCAACACATGGAATATAGTGTCTAACTCCATACCAGCAACCTGGAGCTACAGAATATAGAGTTCTAATAAAGTAAAGTGAAGGTGTCAAACAGGACATAACTTTTCATATTTCCATTTAGAAGGACAAACTTTTAAAAACACTAAAAAAACCTTCTAATGGCTCATCTGTTTGCCTGAATCAGTAAAATATTCAGACTGAGGCCAAAATAATTTATTAAAATCAGTGAAATATTCATCTCGAAAGGCAAACCACATCTCAAAAATCACACAGAAGACTGAAAACCTATTTTTTAGGGTAGAAAGTGTGTGTGGTCACTGCAATCTCACCATAAAATCATACATATTTTCAGATTATCAGCTGCAGGCAAAAATAGCATTATCACAATTACAATTTCAGTAAATTGTTTGAATACTGTTGTCCAAGTCATGAATTTCACTCCTCTGTTAACCTTTTACAAGATTTTAGACGGTGTCTGTGGGAATTTTTTATCTTTGTCCAGAAGAGTATTTCCACGAGAGGACCTGGCTCACAGTCTCTATTCAGTTCATCCCAAAGGTTTCTGATGGTGTCACTAGACTCACTCAGCTGTGCCTTTATGGACCTTGATTTGTGCATTGGGACTCAGTAATGCTAGAACAGAAAAGGATCTTCCCGAAGCTGTTTGCACAAAGCTGGAAGCATAGATCTGAATCTGAAATGTCTTGGTCTGCTGAAGCATTAGGACTTCCCTTCACTGAAACTAAGGGGCATAAGTCATCCACTGAAAAACAGCCCCATATCATTATCCCTCTTCTACCAAACTTTACAGTTAGCACAATGCAATCAGGCAGGTAATGTCTTCCTGGCATTCGCCAAACCCAGACTTATCCATCAGGCTGCCAGATAGAGAAGTCTGATTCATCACTCCATAGAATGCATCCTATGACAGTGCCATGTATAAAGTCACTGAGTTCATCGGTATGACTGATTTGATTGCCAGTGTTTGCCTAAAGAGACTGTAAGGCTATGTGCTTAATTTGATCCATTAATGGACCAGCAATGGGTGCGGCTGAAACACCTGAACTCAATCATTAGGAGGGGTCACTAAACATCTGCTCATACTGTACATACTTACATACTGTAAATAGATTTGAAATGTGGCAAAGTATGAGAATGTCAGTCTAATCTGACCTTTTTTCTATGAGTTTTTTTTTATGAAAGATCGATTTTAGCATTATGTACTGCATTGCTCATATGGGTGTGGCGTCTTCTTCAAGGAGAGAGAGAAAGAGGCAGAGAGACAGAAAGAGAAAAAGAATAGGAGACAGTGGGAGAGTGGGACGAAGAGGAAGAGAGAGAGAGAGAGACAGAGTGAGAGAAAGTCACAGATAGAGACAGATAGAGAGAGTGAGAGAGAGAGAAAAATAAAAAGGACAAAGCAAGAGAGAGAAAGAGAGGGAAAATGAAAGAGAGATAGAAAGAGACAGAGAGAAAGGGAGGAATGAGGAAGGGAGGGAGAAAGAGAGGGTGAATGTGAGAGAGAGAAAAGAGAGGGACAACAAGAGAGAGAGAGAGAGAGAGAGAGAAAGATAGAGAGAGAAAGTGAGCACGAACAAGATGGAGAATGAGATGGAAAATGAGAGAGGGAGAAAGAGACAGAATGAGAAAGATCGGGAGAGAAAGAGAAGAGGAAAAATGAGAATGGAAGTGGGACAGGGAAACAGACAGCATGTGAGTGAGGGAATAAGGAAGAGGCAGGATGGAAAGAGAGAGACAGAAATAAAGGGAGAACAAGTGTGTGTGTGAGAGAGAGAGATGGAGAGAGAGGGAGATATACAGAGAAATGGAGGGAGAATGAGAGAGAGAGGGAGAGAGTTATGGAAAGAGAGAAAAGGGCAGTTTGGAAAAGAAAGATAGACAGACAGAGAAATAGAGGGAGAACGAGTAAGAGGGAGAGGGAGAACGAGTGTGAGAAAGAGAGGGAGAGGGATGGTTTAGACATGTGGTTTATTAAGCTGTATGATTGTGTGACTGTAACGCGTCCCAGATCTTTTCTCTGCTGCATAATTTAACTGCAGAAACACTGAGACGAGTGTGTCACAGTATAGACTAAACACTGCCTGCTGATGTCACTGCCATCATAACACCCAGCAGCGCAACACTCACTTTGTACTGCCAGTCAAACGTATTCATTTCTCTTCTCCTCCATTTGATCTACTTTCTTCTCTCCATGCATTGGCAGAATTGACGTGAAAACACAATGTTTCCATTTTTAAACTCTCTCAGTTTGACTGGAGCTAATTTAATGGTGCCGCGTGCTCAAACTGAGTATTGCACTTCAGTGTGAGTGCTGCATTCATCTTTAAGCGTGACACCTGTGTTAGGAGGATATGTTAAAAATAAGATAGACAGCAGGTGAGAAAATGTTTGTGCTTACATATAATGGAAGATTATAACTGCCAATTCAAATTCTGTCACACAGCTGATAGTAAATAACCATATTGATAACTGAATAATAAAACTCATTTAAAAAGCTGATTTTGAGGAAACATTCCAAGCTTGCTTTGGTAGATATCAGAGTTTTAGCACTCAGCATGGATCCAAGAGGAAAGAAGATCAATAGAAAATGTGTCTGCCTCATGTTAATCATATTTTTTTTCAAAGTAATAAGCCATAGAATGAACTCCCATCTTGCATTTTTAAGTCCCTGAGGCTCCAGATTAATGTCTGAAAATATATCTGAATGTTTTTGAACGTCTGTACATGCAAAAAGAGAAAGAAGTTCATTTTTGGTCAAACATTGGCCAAATTCAAGATCTCAACATTCTGCTACCATTTGCAATTCAAATGATGACATATCTGAATAGCCTGTGCTTTCCTGAACAGAACAACATAAAAGTAAGTCCCATCTCAGTGTGAGACACAGTAACAAAGAGATACAGAGATAGAGAGAGTGAGAGAGAAAAAGAAAGACAAAGGACAAAGCGAGAGAGAGAAAGAGGGAGAATGAAAGAGAGATGGAAATTGCATGAGGGCAGAATAAGGAAGAGAGGGAGAAAGAGAGGGCGAATGTGAGAGAGAGAAAAGAGAGGGACAACAAGAGAGAGAAAGTAAGCGCAAACAAGAAAGAATGAGTTGGAAATGAGAGAGACTGAATGAGAAAGATAGGGAGAAAGAAAGGGCAAATGAGAGAGAAAGAAAGGGTGAAGAATGGAAAATAAAATGAAGAGAGATGGGGGGGGAGAATGGGAGCAGGACAGGAAAAGAGACAGCATAAGAGAATAATAGCAGCAGTTCTGCAACTTGAATGTTTGAAATTTTTTATATATTCATTCGCAAAACTTTGAATACACCCAGTTTTGTTGACCAAAAACTAAAATATAATGTAATCTAGCTTTAGTATAGGCCTCATTTTATGTTTTCTTTTTTCATCTAATTTGTTTAATTCACAAGCAGTAATTGTGCATTAAACATGTGGAAGTGTGTTCTCTGTAGAGGACGTGTTAACTGATTTTCATTTAAAAATAAAATGAAATTTAAAAATTTGGGCTGGATTCATACTTTACCAAAAGTATTCAGTCACCCATCCAAATCATTGAATTCAGGTGTTCCAATCACTTCCATGGCCACAGGTGTATAAAACCAAGCACATAGGCCTGCAGACTGCTTCTACAAACATTTGTGAAAGAATGGGTCACTCTCAGGAGCTCCAGCGTGGTACCATGATAAGATGCCACCTGTGCAAATCCAGTTGTGAAATTTTCTCACTACTACCACTATAGTCTACTGTCAGTAGTAACAAAGTGGAAGAGGTTGGGAACGACAGCAACTCAGCCACGAAGTGGTAGGCCACGTAAAATGACAGAGCAGGGTCGGCGGATGCTGAGGAGCATAGTGCACAGAGGTTGCCAACTTTCTGCAGAGACATCACTACAGACCTCCAAACTTCATGTGGCCTTCAGCTTAGCTCAAGAACAGCATAGAGAGCTTCATGGAATGGGTTTCCATGGCTGAGCAGCTGCATCCAAGCCTTACATCACCAAGCGCAATGCAAAGCATTGAATGCAGTGGTGTAAAGTGCCGCCCATGGACTCTAGAGCAGTGAAGATGTGTTCTCCGGAGTGATAAATCATGCTTCCCTGTCTGGCAATCTGATGGATGACTCTGGGTTTGGTGATTGCCAGCAGAATGGTACTTGTCTGACTGCATTGTGTCAAGTGTAAAGTTTGGTGGAGGGGGGATTATGGTGTGGGGTTGTTTTTCAGGAGTTGTGCTCGGCCCCTTAGTTTCAGTGAAAGGAACGCTTAATGCCTCAGCAGACCAAGAGATTTTGGACAATTTCATGCCCAACTTTGTGGGAACAGTTTGGTAACGGCCCCTTCCTGTTCCAACATGACTGTGCACCAGTGCACAAAGCAAGGTCCATAAAGAGATGGATGAGCGAGTTTGGTGTGGAAGAACTTGACTGACCTGCACAGAGTCCTGACCTCAACCTGATAGAACACCTTTGGGATGAATTAGAGTGGAGACTGCGAGCCAGGCCTACTCATCCAACATCAGTGTCTGACCTCACAAACGCGTTTCTGGAAGAATGGTCAAAAATTCCCATAAACACACTCCTAACCCTTGTGCAAAGCCTTCCCAGGAGAGTTATAGCTGCAAATGGTGGGCCGCCATCATATTAAACCCTATAGGTTAAGAATGGGATGTCACTCAATTTCATATGCATGTGAAGGCAGATGACCAAATACTTTTGGAAATATAGTGTATATTTCTGTATTGTATGTATATATAAACAATAATAAAAAAGTTAAAACATTAATAAAAAGTTAAAACTAGCTTTCTTCTTTACACATCAAAATTAATGTGCCATGAGCTTTGAGAAATCACTTTATATAACACATTATAGAAGAAGAGTGCATTAAAATGCTCAAATGGCGGCTTTTTGGCTCTGCATTAAAGAGATAATTGCCAATGACCTCAGTCATGTTAGTCCTGTGTGAAAAAGGCTTAAGAAGCTTGAATTGTGGGCTGCAGGATTTGGAGCCACTGTGGCTCTATGGATGAAATGTCGCTATTGTGATGAAGGTCACAGCTGCTGCGTCAGCACTGTGTGGTGTGTCAGAAAGTTCATCTGCAAGATGACAATACGTCCAGGACCGGTACACATACTGAATCTCAGAAAAGGTTTGCTGACCAGGGTCAGAGTCACCCGGTGTTTATGGAGTCAGAAAAACGAAGGCCAGGTCAGCAGTCCTGCTATAAGGGGCTTCACTCTTCTGTTTGGAGAATACACACAGGAAGGGCATGACTTACATTTTATGGAGAAATATCAAGTATCAACTGCTGAAACTGCAACCATTTGCCGGATATACCAGTATAAATTGTTGAAAGTGTGTGTGTGTGTGTGTGTGTGTGTGTGTGTGTGTTTGTGTGTGTGTGTGTGTGTGTGTTTGTGTGTGTGTGTGTGTGTGTGTGTGTGTATTAATTTGCTTGAATATATGTTGGTGTTATGAGCTATAAAATATGAAACTAAATGTCATGTTTTGAGTCTTTGCGATGTGAGTGAAAGTCAAGTCTTGAGTCTCTGAGGTGCAAGTCCAGATTGACTCTCATGTCTCTGAGGTGTGAGACCTAGTCAAATATTTACATCTAGATCAACTATTGAGTCTCTGAGCTGTGAGTACAAGTCGAGCAACTGAGGTGCAAGACCAGATCGCATCTCGCGTCTCTGAGGTGCGACTTCAAGTTGAGTCTCAAGTCTCTGGGATGCAATGTTGATTTCTGCCTACAGGCCAACTTGGAACATTTGGGCACCTGTGTTTGGGCATCTGGCTGAGGTCACTGAGGTCAGGGATCAATTACTCAATTAGCCATCACATTGCCATGGTAACTGGCTGACCTCAGGGGGTGTGTAGTTGACCTAGAATGAGTCAAAGTACCATTTCAGACTCAGTGAATCCAAAACTAATCACCAAACAAACATGGTAGTGAGGGTTAATCAGTCACACCATTCTGCTGCTAGTGGGGTGTAAAGCAGCAGCAGCATCTAACATTCTCCCTTCTGGATAAGTCCATATTGACCTGTCCACCCCTGTTCAACAACAGGATATAACAAACAAACACAACTACTCTAACAGCACACAAAATCTACAACAATAATTGTTTTTTTTTGGTCCAAACTTGAGTGTTGTGCATCTCAAGAGCTACCCTCCAAGCTCCTCATGGTAGCATGAACCGTGGTGTACACCACAATATGTAATAACATTTTAAGACCAGTGTTAATCATTATTAAATGGTCATTTATTATTTTCATATACTATGATGTATGGGCCTCTTGGCCAATCACAATAGTCTCCAAATATTCTTTCCTCCATCAAGAAAAGGAAAAAATCCATTAAAACTCCTCAGAACAAACCTGCAGTGAGAGTGGTGGTGGCAGCAAATTTTTGTTGCTAACACTGTTAGAAATAAAGGTACTGCACAGGTTCATCTTTTGTTCATCATTGTACAAACAATGTAAATGTTCCCTCAAAGGTACAACAGTAGTTTTAAGGTCCAATTTTGCTCCTTAAATTTTTCCCAGGTGAAAATTATATATTTGTAGCTTTGCACAACCTAATGTTTATAACAGAACAAGAAAATAAAAAGCCTTAATCATTTTGTAATAGTAATGGTGAAACTATAATAGTAACAGAGTTTAAAATGTCAAAAGGTCTCAATTGGAGCAGAGCATTTGCAGTTGTACTAAGGTGTATATACCAAAGACATTGTAAACTGGAAGGTAATGTATGTTACAACACAATGGCACTCGTTAATCATCACTAATTACTCACTGTCACACCTTAATAGGGGAAGACAATAGTATTCACCAAGTGTAACATTGACACCAGAGAACTAGAGCTAACCACAGCAGTAACAGGCAGTGACATACTACAGTGACACCATATGACTGCAGTTAATAGTTTGTGATGATATTGGTAACTTCATAATACAAAACATTAATGATCTGTTACGTCAGTGCAGGACTGTAAAAGCGTCCTGGGGCGGCTGTGTTTACACCAACTGTACACGCATTGTCAAACTGCCAGAGAGCAAAGAAAAGAAAGAGAACAGTAGCGTGTGTGTGCTGGGGTGGGGGGTTGTGGAATCCAAGGTGCCTCTTTTGTTTAATTAGCAGAGCCAAATTAATTAGCGGCAGAGGCTTGAATTAATTATGGAGGGAGAAAGCATCTGCGTGTGAGTATGCAAAAGCATCATAGCATCTCAGCACTTTCCCTACAGATCCCCTCTCTGCTTTAGTACTCCTGCCTTTCATCTCTCTCGCCCTCTCCCTCTCTCTCTCTCCCTCTCTCTTTGTTCATTCTCTATAACTGTTGTTTCTCCCTGCACTCTTTGCCCCTCCATGTTTTATCTTTCTCATCTTTTATCTCTCTTTCTTTTTATTATTGTTATTACACTCTTCCTGTACTGTTCTATTTTTCTTTTTACTCTGTCTGTTCTGAGTATATATGCACCTTCTCTCTTCCTCTGTCACTAACGCCCCCACATTTTTTTTATTTCAGTAAAAGAAAACAGTAAAAGAAGAAACCCCTTAAAATCTCAGGCTTCTTCCATATTATGATTGATTTCTCTGTAACTAGAGGGATTTTCGTGCAAACTGGTTGAGCTATTCTTAGGTACTAGGAGTGTGTAATAACACTTTTAAAGGGTTAACCAGTAGACCACAAAGTCTTTTTTCTTGTACATCGTTCTGAAGATGATGTGACGTGCTACTCATTACGCATTTTTCCTTTATCAAGAACCAGGTTTTCCAGTTTGTCCAAGCTTTGAAGCAACTTTTCTGATATTTAAGCCTTTTTTTCATCCAAGTTCTTAGGCGCATTTTCAAAACTCACATAAAAGAGGTGGAGGGAAAAGCTTTTAATGTTGTTTCGCTCTACGCTCGGCTTCCCTGTTTTATCTTTCCTATCTCTATCTCTATCTTTCTTTGCTGTTCCTGCATGTTCCTTTACCCTGTCTATTCTTACTAGCACAGTTCTTTCTCTCTTTCTCTCTCTCTACCACTATCATCTCGCTCTCTCATTACAGTAAAAATAGCGCTCGTTCAGAAACATGGCTCTATTTGCAGTCTGTTGCTTGTTTCCCTCCTGCCGAGTGCTGCTCTGAAGCATTGGCCTTGGGCTTCCTTCTGTATGTGTGCATCTTTGTGTGTGTGTGTGTGTGTGTGTGTGTGTGTACGTGTGTGTGTGTGTGTGTGCGTGTGTGTGTGTGTGTGCCTCATTTATTTTAGTGTTACTTTTATTGGAGCCATTTGGCTTAAATGGCTCATCTGGGCTCTGGGGATCCAGTATCTTTGTGTACATGTGTGTGTGTGTGTGTGTGTGTGTCTTTGTCCTGGTGAATGTCATCAGAAAACTGAATATCATCACAGCACTGTCACCAGTGTCTTTATCTCTTCAGGGTTTGATACACTAAAGCAGTTTAGTTATGATGGAGTGCTTTGTCTCTGCTTTGGAGAGAAATCTTGAGGATTGCTCCAAGAACACATTTACACCTGGTTCTTTTGTGTTGATATCTGGAACCAAGACAATATTTTAATGCATTTACATTTGATATTCAGTGTCTCCAGCTACTCAGAGTGAAATCTAATTGTTACAGTGGTGCTTGAAAGTTTGTGAACCCTTTAGTATTTTCTATATTTTGGCATAAATTTGACATAAAACATCATCTGATTTTCACAAGTGTTAATAGTGGATAAAGAGAAACAAATGAAACAAAAATATTAGACTTGGCCTTTTATTTATTGAGGAAATGATCCAGTTTTTCATATCTGTGAGTGGCAAAAATATGTGAACCTTAATATTAGCAGATAATTTGAAGGCGAAATTAGTGTCAGGTGTTTTCAATCATTAGGATGGTCTTCAGGTGTGAGTGACCACTTTATTGCTTTATTTTTTATTGCTTTTAGTGCTTTATTTAAGGCACAGAGATATATCACAGTCTGACCTTCAAAACACATGTTTGTGGAAGTGTATCATGGCACGAACAGAGGAGATTTCTGAAGACCTTAGAAGAAGAGTTATTAATGCTCATCAGGCTAGGAAGTGTCACAAAATTACCACTAAGGAGTTTGGACCCCACAGTCAGACAGATTGTGTACAAATGGAGGATATTCAAGACCACTGTTACGCTCCCCAGGAGTGGTCATCCAAAAAAAAGATCACACCATGAGCAAGGTGTGTAATAGACCACAAGGTCACAGGGTGACTTCTAAGAAACTAAAGGCCTGTCTTCCAGTGGCTAATGTTCATGAGTGCAACATCAGGAGTAGACTAAACAACAATAGTATGCATGGCAGGGTTGTAAGGAGGAAGCCGCCATTCTCCAAAAAGAACATTGCTGCCCATCTGCAGTTTGACAAAGATCACATGGACAAGCCAGAAGGCTACTGGAACACTGTTTTGTGGATGGATGAGACCAAAATAGATCTTTATGGTTTAAATGAGAAGTCTTATTTTTGGAGAAAGTAAAATACTGCATTCCAGCAAAAAAAAAACTTTATCCCCTCTGTGAAACATGGTGGTGGTAGTATCTAGGTTTAGGCCTGTTTTGCTGCATCTCAGCCAGGATAGTTTGCATTCATTGATGGAACAATGAACTCTGAATTATACTAGCAAATTCTAAAGGAAAATGTCTGTCAATGAGCTGAAATTCAAGAGAACATGGATCATGCAGCAAGACAACGAACCTTTCTTCCAAAGAATAGTTAATGTTTTGGAATGGCAAGTCAAAGTCCTGACCTTAATCCTATAGAAATGTGGAAAAACCTGAAGCAAGCTGTTCATGGGAGGAAACTTACCAACATAACAGAGTTGAAGCTGTTTTGTACAGAGGGGCTAAAACTCCACCAAGCTGATGTGCAGGACTAATCAGCAGTTACCAGAAACATTTAGTTGCTGTCCGAGAGGGTCACACCAGGTACTGAAAGCAAAGGTTCACATACTTTTGCCATTCACCGATATGAAATGCTGGCTCATTTTCCTCAATAAATAAATGGCCAAGTTTAATATGTTTGTCTCATTTGTTTAATTTAGTTCTCTTCATTTACTATTATTACTTCTGTGAAAATCTGATATAGAAAACATTAAAGGGTTCACAAACTTGTGTGACTTGAGTGAGCACTCGTTGTCACTGTATTATCACCAATCAAAATCCTGACATTCCCCGAATCATTCCTGAACATGTGAGGTTGTCATACTATATTTTCTTAACTTAGCTCTTCAAACACTGCTTAATATCCATTGCTATCTGGTATTCCTTCAGTCAAGGTTAACATCCCTGACAAACTAGAGGATGATGCTTTCTATCCATTTCTAAAGTAAAAAAAAAAATCTCAAATATTCTTACTAAATGTTATTAACTGTTTGTACATGTCATGTCATGAAGTCCCTATATAAGTAGTTCTTCATAACTTTACATGCAATGTAGGTTCATGCCATTTCTCACATATGTGCAATTATTAAATCCTTCTGGGATTCACAGACATCCCTGTCCTGAGTGTTATTTATTGTATTGGAAAACTTCACTGGAATAAACTTGTAGGCCGCCATTCCGGTGATGTGTTCTATCTGACGGAAAATGTGCAATTGAAAATAACCATCTGTTAAAAACACATAAACACATGCCCGAACACACACACACACACACACACGCACACACAAGCATAGAAGCATATATAAACTGGTTGTGTAACTCTCTGCATGTGTGTGTTCGATCAGCAGAGAGAGACAGATGGGGGTTTTTGAGTGTGTATTCATGCATAAAGCCTGAACCATGTGCACTTTACACGCTTGACCATCAACTGACTAGTTCTACTGACCACACTGCAGGAATCTCTCACACTCTTTCTCTCTCCCTCTCCCTCTCTCTCTCTCGCTGTGTGTTTCTGTCACACAGTCTCTCACTGTTCAATCTTTTGTATAAATTTATCTTGTAAGAGAATGTAATAGCTTATAACATATATTCCTTAATATAACTCTCATGCACCAGTAAATTTAGGTCCATAAACAATCTTATTATGCTTCCTCATACTATTGAATAGAAAATATTATATATTTTAAATCCCAATAAACACTAAAGTACATTAGAATAGGATATATCACAAACAACCTCAATAAAATGTTCCTATACACTATGATATGAGATACAACTGTATAAATATCCCCAGAAAATGATCCTATACAGTAGAATAAGAGATTAGCCTGTGAACAACTATAATAAATACTCCTATACACAAGAATATCAGATATTAGCCCATAAATAAACCTCAACAAACACACCTATACTCTAGAACATGAGCTATTAGTCCATAAAAAAGCTCATTAACACTCCTTTACACTAGAATAGGAGATATTAGTCCATAAACAACCAAAACAAACAATCTTATTCTCATATTCTTATACAATATGAGATAATAGTCCATAAAAAAAACTCAATAAACACTCCTATACTCTAAAATAAGAGAAATTTGTACATAAACAATGTCAAAAAATACTCCTAAATACTAGGAAATATTAGTCCATGAAAAACATCAACAAACACTCATATACTCTAGACTACTCCATAAATAAACTCGTTAACACCCCTGTACTCTAGAATATGAGATACTAGTACATAAGCAACCTGAATAAACATTCCTATATTCTACAGTAGGAGATAGCAGGCCATAAAAACCTCAATAAACACTCCTAAATACTATGAGATATTAGTCCATGGAAAAAATCAATAAACACTGATATACTCTAGAAAATGAGATATGAGTCCATAAACAACCTTAATAAATGCTTATATGCACTTAGAGATGCTGCTTTTGATCGTATACACGAAAAATGAGATATCCGTCCTTAAACAACCTTAATAAATGCACATATACACTAGAATTTTAAGATATCACTCTATAAACAACCTCAATAAATGTTTCTAGATACTAGAATAGGAGAATTTGTTCACTGATAACTCCAATAAATACCATATACACCAGAACATGAGATATTAATCCATAAATAACTTAAAGAAGCACTGCTATACTCAAGAACATGAGATTTTAGTTTTCTCTGCCTCACTAGCACCTAATCACAGTTTTCCCGAATACTTCATTGGTTTCTGAGTGATATCAACAGATGACCAGCAGTTTAGCTTGCTGCCACTACCCAGCGCTACCTACAGGTCAGATACATTATGTGGCTAACTATATATCAGCTATACTCTGACAAACTCATTTGCATAACTCATTGTGCAAAGCCGGGTGGGGAAATCTGAAAGGCCAGATTATCGCCCAGTTTGGTATGTTTCCAGGTCAAGCACATCTGATTCCACTAATAGGTAAATTTCTAGGTTCGGTTGGTGTGCTAAAGCTAGAAAATTACCAAATTGTGATGGACTCTGGCCCTTAGTTTGAAAGTCCTGAATGCAGTTAGATGCATCTTCAGTCTCTTCCACTTTGGACTCATGGATGAGTTTCTAGTTATATGTAATAAGAAGTATTAGTGTTATTTGCTATTTTGTTGAGTCATGTCTTCAGTAATTTGTGACTCGAGGCCAAGTCATATTTGATTCCACATCTCTGTAAACGAACTACATTGACCTTCTGCTTGCTAATTAGCCCAGGATCTATTCTTTCACAGATAAAAACTGTATTTCTCTTACTCAATGTGGAGTTTCATTCCACAGGCAGGACAGCCAATCTGATTTCAGAGTTATCAGAGTTAAACCCCCAGTGCTCAAACATAGCTGAAAAACAGAAAGATGTATCAGAAATGCAGAAGGAAAGAAATAGAGATGGAGAGATACTGGAGTAAATCCTGGGTGATCTAATTAGGCAAGCTTGACTGGCCATGTGTGCCTGGCAAACTTTTATTCAGCTGCACAATGAAGCCATGCCTATATATCATACACAGATAAGGTCGAGCACTCAACATGAAACATTGCTGCAATACTGAGCGAGAGAGAGACTTTCTAATATACCTCCCTCTCACTCTGTCTCCACTGTGATATAAAGGTTTTCGACTAATTTAAGAGTTTTAATGGATTACATGGGCAGTAAAACCTAACATATATCAGTAGATTTTCTCTGTCAGCAGTTAACATCATCAGGAACAGGCAATTACTTTTACAACATGAGGACATAGATCTCTACTGGCCAACAGTTTCTTCTTTATGCTCTTAGGAAGTTTCTCTTTTGAGTTTTGATTTTTCTTACTGGTTCTTTATTCTTTTAGAGAGTATCTCTTTTGAGTTCCACTCAGTGGTTCTTCATACTTGTCACAATTAGCCCCTCCCAGTCCTGTCCATGTGTTTGTGTTGTGTTTTGATTTTCCATGTGCAGTTGTTTTGGTTTAGCCCCCTCGTTTCATGACTTTGCCCCTGGTTGTCTCCACCTGTTTTCCACCTGTCCCTCGTTTTCCCTGAGTATTTAAGCCCTGTGTTTGCCCCTTGTGTTCGCTGGTCTTTGTGTTTGAATCTCTGTCTGGATTATTGGTGTTATCTGCTGTGGTGTTTGTATTGTTGAATTCTGGTGTCTGTCATGTCTGCCCCATGATCTCTCTGTATTGGCTACTTGAACCTGGACTGTTATGACTATGACCCTGGATTTGCCCATGATAAATCTCGCTTATCTCAGCACATGCGTCCGTCTCCTCACTCCCCATCACAATACTCTTATGAAGTTTCTCTATTCAAGTCTTGGTTCTTCTCAGTGGTTTTTCATGCTCTTATGATTTGAGTGCTTTTTGAAAAAAATATATGTCCATTTTAAATTTAATAGCAACAACACATTCCAAAAAAAGTTGGGACAGGGGCAACAAAAGGCTGGTAAAGCTTTGTAATGCTAAAAAAAACAGTACAGTAAAGGAGACCGTACAGTAATATGACTGGGTATAAAAAAGCATCCTAGAGAGACTGAGTCTTTCAGAAGTAAACATGGGGAGGGGTTAACTACTCTGTGAAAGACTGCACGATCAAATAGTCCAACAATTCAACAATAACATTTCTCAACATAAAATACCAAAGAACTTCTGCTTTTCATCATCTAGGGTACATAATAACATTAAAAGATTCAAAGAATATGGAGAAAACTCTGTATGCAAGGGACAAGGCTGAAAACCAGCCCATCAGGCAGCACTCCATTAAAACAATCTCTAGGTATCAATGGGGACTTTTTGTTTCCAGCTGTATCTGAACTCAGGACCAGCTTTCTCTCTAACGTATTGGTAACTAGCAAAGATACTTTCTCTAGATAGACAATGCACATTTTGTAAGTCACTCTGGATAAGAGCGTCTGCTAAATGCTGTAAATGTAAATGTAAAAAACAGACAAGATTCTGTAGAGGAAATCACTGCATGGGCTCAGAAACACTTCTGCAAACCACTGTCTGAGAAAACAGTTTATCACTGCATCCACAAATGCATCTAAACCACAAAAAAGAAACCATATATAAACAAGATCCAGAAATGCTGCCACCTTCTCTGGGCCTGAGCTCATTTAAAAAGGACTGAGGTGAAGTGGAAAAGCGTCCCGTGGTCTGATGAATCAACATTTGAAGTTATTTTTGGAAATCTTGAACACTGTGTTCTCCAGGCTAAAGACCTCTCAGCGTATTATCAGTGCACAGTTCAAAAGCTAGTATTCATAATGGTATAGCGGTGCATTAGTGCACATGACATAGGTGACATGCACATCTGAATGCACCATAATAATTTGCATTTCAGCAAGACAATGCAAAGCTACATTCTACATGTAATCCAACAATTTACAGTGTGTGTTTGGGAGTAAACCCTTGTAAATGTCCTCATCCTAATACGTATTCAGTAGCTATACACAAACCAATGGATGATAATTAATAGTATGCAATGATGAGAGTGAGGAACAGTATCAGAAATTGAATACCCACTCTGTGTATTTTAGACTGAGATTTCTTATCCAGTGTAAATTGGTCAGAAACGTTAGAGACATCCATGTAAAATATCATTTGATTAATAAATTCTTAACAGAGTATCAGTAGCACATCAACAACACATCAGTGAAGTAGCAGTAGTGAAGCATCTGAACGCACTGAAGTAAATATCTTGTTGTGTTTATACATTACAAACATTAAATGCATATATTGCTAATATGTTACTTCCATTGCACAAAACATGACCTTATCCAACACCTAACCTTCACCCTGGCCTAATACTATCCCTAACCTTAAACTCAACCCAAAATCTAATCCCGACCCTCTTATGTTTTTGACATGCTTCGGAGAGTCTGTTGAGTATGTGTTTCATCACCTAACATACTTATGTAAAAGTAATCTCTGTATAGTGCTATACAGTTATGTGTTAACTGTATGTGTCGAGTGTAAAGAGGGGCTTCACTAGTGCTCACAGTGCTTACTGCACAAATGAGACTGAACTCCACTGATAGTTCCTGTACACTGTTATCACTAAATGTGTTGTATGTGACTAGGTGTGTTTTTGGTAATGAATGTTTGTTTTTACTTGTGTCTAGGTTATTCTTTTCAAGTTTATGGGCTTCAGCTTAAAGTGTGTGCTGTGTTCCTTTTGTGTGTGTGTGTGTGTGTGTGTGTGTGTGTGTGTGTGTGTGTGTGTGTGTGTGTGTGTGTGTGTGTGTGTGTGTGTGTGTGTGTGCATGCATGTTTTTGTGTGTTGTGTTGAGGGTGAGTGTGATATAAATTGCTTTGATGAGTTTCAGCTCTTGCGTTCAGGGACTGTCTGCCTGCATTTGTGTGTGTCAGCAATGCATGTGTGTGGATGTGTGTTTGTGTGTGTGTGTGTGTGTGTGTGTGTGTGTGTGTGTGTGTGTGTGTGTGTGTGTGTGTGTGTGTGTGTGTGAGTGTGTGCTCCTCTGCATAGGAGAGTTCCTAGATTAGCATTGATTTTGTTCTTGTCAATATTGTGGCCATTTGTTTGGTCAGTGCTTTGTGTGTGTGTGTGTGTGTGTGTGTGTGTGCTTATGTGTGTGAACTATGGCCAATGTCGGGGGTACCGTGGTACAAAGCACAGTAAAGTAATTACTTTTTCCTGTAATGAAGTACTGTAACATACTGCTGTTTAAATTCCTATAATCACATTTGTTTCTGATATAATTACAGTTTTGGGAGTTTGAGGGTTTGTTAATGCTTTGTTCTTTGTTAAATAGAGTCCAAATTAGGCAGTTCTATATTGTTAACTCACTATGCAAAAAGCTTTATTCATATTACCTTTATTAGTACATAATTGATAATCATTAATAATTGTAGAATCTGTTGTAATAATAATTGTAATGCACAATAATTAATTGTAATGTATATTACATACATTCATGATAGGGTCAGGTGATTTCTAGAGTTTGTTGATTTAGATAATAAGAGTTTAATAAGTCCCTAATACTTCAAGGTGTGTTCCATATTCTAAAGAAGAATGAATTAGAATTAAAATGTAATTAGTTTTCACTAAAGGCCTAAAAAGTCCTACAGAGGTTTTAAATAAGTCAGTTTGTATCACAAATTCAGTACCTGTTCATGATATTTTGATTGTAAAAAAACACTGAAAACTCTTCCATACAAAAGTTGAATTTATCTGTATTTGGTTGCTAAAATGGGTGGAAAATGAAACCTCATTAAACAATCCTACATGCAAAAATATGAGAGAATACTCCATGAAAACCTTAATAAATGCTCATATAAAAATTTGTCCAAAAATAACCTCAATAAACAATCCTATACACTAGAATATGAGATATTAGTCCATAAAAACCTTATAAAACACTTAATAAACGCAAAGAGATTTCGTGTTGAATGTAACAGTACAAATACTCCAAAATTACTTCGATAAAACTTCTTTACATTAACTTACACTGAAAGTAAGGAAGGTTTTTGCATTTTCCTTTAATCTTATGATTTGGGAGATACATGATTTTCTTTGGGCAGGGCATTATGAAATATTAGCCCATAAACAGCCTCAGTCAATACTCATATACTCCAGAATGTACATTATCAGCCCATAAACAATAAAGACTCATATACCCTAGAATACCCTATGATATATCAGTCCATAAACAGCCTTAATGAAGACTTTTAAACACTAGAATATATCAGTTCCTAAACATAATATCAGATCTTAAAGTGTGACTTGTGTTTTGAATAACAACCTGATGTATCTACAAAACTTTCTAAAACCTTTCACAAAACGATTTGCCATCTGCTGGCAGGAATCATTACTACAGGCTGTTCCATGGCAGAATTCCAAATATCAGTCAAGCACATTTTTCTCTGAAATGTTTAATGGCTGATGCAGGCAAGCAGAATGAATCAGTGTAGCTCTTGTCTTGCTGTTTGCATTTTGTTTGTTGTTTATTATTGGTGCTTTTGCCACAGGAACAATCAGAACGAGGAGTGCTGCAATAGCAGAATTTGTTTCTGTGACTTCAAAAGCACACAGCAACATTTGCATGCATGCCTGTGTGTGTGCATGTGTCTATACTTGGCACACACATACACACACAAACACACCTACACACACACACACACACACACATAGACACACACACACCATGGTGCTGATGTATTTATTGGACATCAGTGCACAGGCACATCACACATGAACATCTCAAGCTAGCACACCCCCCCCCCCACACACACACACACACACACACATACATACATACACACATACAGTCTGAATGCTCTCACACATAGTAAATGTAATAATAATAATAATAATAATAATAATAATAATAATAATGTATATAGCACTACATACTGTATATAGCTACAAAATCTTGGAATGCTTTACACAGGAGACAAAGTATTCATATTTAAAAGCACCTGTCAAGCTTGCATCCTTAAAACACTGAAATGCAATTCCACAGTTTGGCAGATACATAGGAAAAAGATCTTCCACCACCTGAGCTGTGAGTGGTACTAGGGGTTTGCTGTAAGTCTAAGTCTGCTAGGTGAAGTGGTCTGGATGGGTTTTAATGCTTCAATAGATCAGTAAGACCAGAGATAGGCCATTAAAAGATTAGCAAATCATAAGCTGGACACTGTTGACAGTTTGTGTAATTTAACTTAATTATCGACTAAATGTGAAGAACTACAGTGGAACTGATTAAAAAGTAGATTACTAGATTTTCAGTACTAGTATTTATAGTACTTAAATAACCAGACATGGATTTTTTCCACTGTTCCACTGTCAATGATCTTTGTTCTCAGAGGATTTCAACTGTCACAATTAATCTGATATAGGCCTAAAATCTGTGTTGTTGCTAAAAGGTTAAGTATTGCTTGTATATGTACATGGCTCTAATATCACTGGTTTCTCTTCCTCTGTTATATATAATATATATAATGTGTTAAGCGATTGTCTTATACTGCTGTGAGAGCATAGGAGGTAGAGTGGCTATGCAAAGAGACTCTTGGAAAGTTCTACATTTGCAGTAGGATTACAATTATTAAATATAAGTTGATGTTAGCTTAAAGATGTGCACGTGTTACTTGTGCCATTCTGTGTTGAGCTGTGGGGTAGTTGGTTCAGTGTTAGTGTATACCATCAGGTAAAAGTGTGTGGCTACAAATGACCTACCTGCTATCTCAGCCGTTTCAGCAGGGCTGAGCAGCGGTTCTCCCTTGCTGCCTGTTCAATCAAACAGCATTCGCCTAATGTGCAGTGTAGCCTGCATCACACTGGTGTCAGAAGTGTGACAGCACACCTCCAGCAGACTGGAAAAGAATGGCCACTCTCTATTTTACTTCCATTGTTTCTATTTCCTGACAATAGACCCCCTTGCTGACAAGGAAAAAAATACTAGTGTGCAAAGGTTTTAAGGTAATTATGAATTAATCAGAACAGAGCTGCAGCCCAGTTGGATCCTGCTCCAGTGTATCTGTTAGCTTATATCTTTTTTTCTCTGATTCAGCTTACAGTAATAACTTCAGTTTTTAATCAGATTTTAAATATTGGATAGGATTTAAACTTTTGTCTCATCAAGTAGCCGGAGAATCAGTTTAAGTAGATTTTATAAACCTATTACAACCAAAGTATTGCTCAATTTCAATGGGTATTGATGCTGATTATTTGTTTGGCCACAGATATTAATTGCCTGCTTGGCAGTGGAATATTGGTGCTGATTGGTTGTTTGGCAGTGGATATTGATTGGCTTTTTGCAGTACATATTGATGTAGATTTCTGTTTGACAGTGGATATTGACGCTGGTTGTCTGATTGGCAGTAGATATTAATGCTAATTGGTTGCTTGGCAGTGAATATTGATGTTAATTGGCTGAGTCTCAGTGGACTGGAATGCTGATTGGCTGTTTTTCTGTGGGTACTGAAGCTGACTGGCAGGTTCTCTGTGGATATTGATGCTGATTGAATCTTTTACATATTGATGCTGAATCTCAATGAGAACTGATGCTTGACTGGCTATTAGCCAGGGAAAAACTGATACTGTGTTTGTACTAGTGTATTAGTGTATCTTCAAGTGTCCCACCTGTGGGTTTTCAGGTGATGTAATTAAATATAAAAGCAGCTTCTGATCATTCCTGTGTATGTATAGTGTGCGGGTGAATCAAAGTGAAACTGCACACTGTGTGATATCAGAGCTGAGCGTGTTCTCTCTGTTACAGAGCAGAGATGCTGGGGCGGATGCAGATAGAGAGCGATGGAGAGATGAGTAGACGAATAGATAGAGAGTTCCCCTGTGGTTTGGGAGGAGTCAGTGTTCATAGAGCTGATGACACATCCAATCTGCTCTCTGTCCCACCTTATATACACTGGCCTTCATCATAGTGTGTGTGTGTGTGTGAGATGGTGCAAAGTTGGATGTATCTGCAGTGCAGCACTACCCACAATGCCCCATACGCAGACACAAAACACACACGCACACGCACACACACACGTTCAGAGTGGCATCATTAATACTGTTTACTTCTATAACATAAAAAGCATGTTTCTTGATCACGAATTAAAGGACTGAGTAGCAATAAATTTATTTAACTTATAAAATATTTAAGGTTAGACTTTAAGGGAAAATTTTTTACATTTAACATAGTGTCACTGTACTGTGCTAAGAGTAGTGCACTTATCTGGTCAATGGTGGTCATTTGGTCATTGGTGGTCAGTGGTGGTCTTTCTGTAGATGTATGGGTAGAACCCTGATAAATTGTGCATCAACAGATGGTCTGCTGACCCTGGAGTTGGGGAGCCCTATTTTGTCCATGACTATCACCAACATAGGAGTTATTATATGATGTTCTCAGCACTGATGTCATAAAATGTGATTAAAAGTAATAATCGTTCTATTCCTGGCTTAATTTAGTCAACTGATTTACTTAGTTTGCTGTTTTTTGTGTTCCTTGTTGGTCAGTTTTGGATTCTTTTATGACAGTGATGAAAGTCACACTAAAATGAACTGTTTTCAACTGCCATCAACCTGATATCAAGAACCCTTCCTGGCCTTTTTAACTGTATGTGTAGACTGTGGAAACAATGCACTTTATTCTAAATTGTCTGTGCACTTCCTACTACTGCCAAGTGCTCAATGATATCCAATCAGATTTGAAAACTTTCTTCTCTAACTGATGTCAACCCCCTGCCTGGCTATGTAATGTAAGTAATCTATTTAACTATTGCTGAATTTATGGCGTTCATTAACGATAATGATCTATAAACTGTATTAGCTAGCTAGGTCCAAATGTGTGTCTGTAGGTACATTTAACATCAGTTGCCTAAACATCATATTTAAGCAAGGCTGTCGAATTTAGTAAAAACCTTATTACATTGAAAGAGTTCTATTTAGCTTCCATAGCTGAAAACAATATTACAAAATAACAAAAAAACAGATAATAATCTAGTCTTCTTAAATGCCATGGCACAAAAAAAGACTTATTTATTTTAGCTAATTAGTTTAGCTATTTTTTATGCTAAATGTTACTGAAACTTCAGGAAGGATTTTATATGTACTTACATGTTTGTGAAAACAGGTAGACGGATATGAATATGTGTCACCTACTATAATAAACACAAACTATGTGGGGAGTTTGTCATAAAACAGTTTAACCCCTTAAATGGCCAAAGTTTTATTACATGCTTTTATAACCTTAGAAAAGCTCAGCCAGTTTGAAGGCCCTGTAGTTACTGAATAATAAACCTTATTATTTATTAAGCCTGAGACTTTAAAGGGTTAAAGGTGTTTTTATCAGTGTGTGTTATCATATAATTAAATTGATTTCTAAAAGACTCTTAGTAACAATTTCCATTTCCATCAAATTTCAACTTCCAGCACTGAAGCTCAAGCTCTGTTTGCCATTCACACAAACCCAAGGTGGCAGAGCAAAATTTACTCTCACTGAGATGATAGGTGTTTCTGATAAAATGGTATATGAGTGTGTGTTTGTCAACGCAGTTGTTCTGCATGATGTGGAGTCTTTCGCCCCACTGACCTCAAAACACTTTTACTGCCTCACTGTCCACCCTATGGTGATAATCTGCCTCATTTCCACCCTGCATACTTGCTGACACACCTCTCTACGTGTCTTTCTCTCTCGCTCTGAGATTTGTTGACATGACATTTTACAGGAAAAAAGCAAAATGTCAGCAAAAAAGACAGTGACATATATGGTGATAAGAAGTCAACTTCAAGATAACCAACCAGAGCTGAACATAAATAGGTTAATTATATATGTTACATAACATACTGCTACAAATTCCCTATCTAATTCTACACATTTCAGCCTGCCTGCTCTCTCTCTCTCTCTCTCTCTCTCTCTCTCTCTCTCTCGCTCTCTCTCTCTCGCTCTCTCTCTCTCTCTCTCGCTCTCTCGCTCTCTTGCTCTCGCTCTCTCGCTCTCTCGCTCTCTCTCTCTCTCTCTCTCTCTAATGGATCTGTTACTCTGTTTAAAATGTTCTTACTCAGCAGATACTGGAGCTCCAGGGCTTTCAGTCCAAACCCACCTGAGGGCATGAAAGAGAAATGAGTGTGAGGTTGTGTGTGTACATGGGTGTAGTGAGTATGTTTGTGTGTGAGTGAGAGAGAGAGAGACAGAGAGAGAGAATATTCTGAGAGAAAGAGGGGAGAGAGAGAATTCTGAGAGAAAGAGAGAGGGGGACACAGAGAGAGAGAGAGTTCTGAGAGAAAGAGAGAGGGGGGAGAGTATTATGAGAGATAGAAAGTGAGAGAGAGCGAGAGAGAGCGAAAGAGAGAGAGAGAGAGAGAGAGAGAGAGCGAGAGAGAGAGAGAGAGAGAGAGAGAGAGAGAGAGAGAGAGAGAAAGTGTGAGCAGTCAGCGATTAAGAAGTGCCAGATCATGTTAAACAGAACCATCAAAATTTCAACATTTCATTTTAACACATATAGTCATGTGTAGATGTCATGTAGATTTTCTGACTGAAAAAGTTAACAAATCCTCTACAAGAAACTAAAACTTGTTTATTACTCCTAATTTTATTGCACACACAGAAGTGTGTTGTATGGGGAGAATTAACAAAACATGCAGTATGATCAAGAGGTGCCCAAACTGTATATCTGATGCATTTCAAAAGTTTAGAGATAGCTACATTACATTTTGGCATATATAATTTCTTTGCTGTGGCTTTATTTTAAGGTAAAATAGCTAAATAAATACAATATAAGCCAAATAAATAAATAGTATAAAACATTTTGGCTGCCACTGATCAAATTACATGTTTTGTTGATTTTCTAAAGGAAAGTAAGTTAACACATCCTCTACAGCAAACACACTTATATACATTTTAACACACAACTACTGTTTATTTGCTAAATTATGGCCTTATTTACGCTGCAATCGAAATTGGATTTCTTTCTCAGAACAGATTTTTAGACTTATTGTTCGGTTTTCAAGTTACAAGAGAACTGTAAGTAATCAGCAGAATCCAGATGTGTGTGGATAAAACAGAAAAGACTGGTTTTATTGTCGTAAGGCTTCAGTGTATTCAAATAACAGGCATGGGTCAAAATCAGGAGGCAGAAGTACAAAACCAATTCCAATGAAGTTTATGTAAAGCATAAATAAAAACAGAATATGATGATTTGCAAATCCTTTTCAACCTATATTCAATTGAATACACTACAAAGACAAGATATTTAATGTTCAAAAGGATAATTTTTGTTGTTTTTTGCAAATATTCACTCATTTTGAATTTGATGCCTGTACATGTTCCAAAGAAGTTGGGACAGGGGCATGTGTACCACTGTGTTACATCACCTTTCCTTTTAACAACACTCAACAAGCATTTGGGAACTGAGGACACTAATTGTTGAAGCTTTCTAGGTGGATTTTTTTCCCATTCGTGCTTGACGTACAACTTCAGTTGCTCAACAGTCCGGGGTCTCCGCGGTTCATAATGCACCACACATTTTCAATGGGAGACAGGTCTGGACTGCAGGCAGGCCACGCTGTTTTAACACATGCAGAATGTGGCTTGGCATTGTCTTGCTGAAATAAGCAGGGACGTCCCTGAAAAAGACGTTGCTTGGATGGCAGCATATGTTGCGCCAAAACCTATGTGTACTTTTCAACATTAATGGTACCTTCACTGATGTGCAAGTTACCCATGCCATGGGCACTAACACACCCCCATACCATCAGAGATGCTGGCTTTTGAACATTGCGCTGATAACAATCTGGACAGTCCTTTTCCTCTTTGGCGCGGAGGACACAACATCCATGATTTCCAAGAACAATTTGAAATGTGGACTCGTCAGACCACAGGACACTTTTCCACTTTGCGTCAGTCCATCTCAGATGAGCTTGGGCCCAGAGAAGCTGGCAGCTTTTCTGGGTGTTGTTGATATATGGCTTTTGCTTTGCATGGCAGAGTTTTAACTTGCACTTATAGATGGAGCGAGAAACTGTGTTCACTGACAATTGTTTTCTGAAGTGTTCCTGAGCCCATGTGGTAATATCCGTTACAGAATGATGTCGGTTTTTAATGCAGTGCCGCCCCTGTCCCAACTTCTTTGGAATGTGTTACAGGCATCAAATTCAAAATGAGTGAATATTTGCAAAAAACAATAAAGTTTATCGGTTTGAACATTAAATATCTTGTCTTTGTAGTGTATTCAATTGAATATAGGTTGAAAAGGATTTGCAAATCATCGTATTCTGTTTTTATTTATGTTTTACACAACGTCCCGACTTCATAAAAATTGGGGTTGTAGAACACAATAGTGATCATAACCATTAGCTGACAAAATAAAGTGTCCCCCAAAGAGTCTGGATGGTCCTCAGAATAAGGACGACCTGGACGACCCCTACACCGGCTCTGCGAACAGGGGCCGAACCAGAACCGCCGAGGCACTGGGCCGAGGGTACCACTTCTTGAGAACGACATAGGTGGGCAGGAAGAAAACTAGTCAGCCTCTTACTTGGGCAACCACTGGGACAAGGACCTGGCTTCTCGGGGTGTCAACTGTGCAAGTCTACAACAAGTGCCGGGTCTAGCATGCCTTTAGCTGTCACCCAACACTGTTCCTCTGGGCCATAACCCTCCCAATCCACCAGGTATTGGAGCAACCCACCTTGTCTCCTGAGTCCAGCAACCTACGGACGGCGTAGACTGGGGCCCTATCTATCTCCTCTGGTGGTAAACACATGACGTCCAGTGTGGCCTTGTCCAGAGGCCCAGCAATTACGGTCTTAAGCAGAGAAACATGGAATAATCATGAGAAAATGAGGGGGTAAATCTAACCTATACTTAACATCATTAATCCTTTTCACTACTTTGACCTGCCCAATATACTTGGGTTGCAGTTTTCTACAACTTCCCTTCCCTGTTTGTCGTAAATCCTTAGTGGCCAGCCATACTCAATCTCCCGGCTGATACCAGGGTAGGTCCTCTCTGTTGGTCCACTTATTCCTTGTGTCATTGTAGCACTGTTTCGATGCGTTGGTGTGTCTTCTCCCATACCCGCTCACTCCAGTTATCCATTCGTCCATGGCTGGAACATTGGTCTGTATACCTGTCCAAAGGGCCAGGGGTAGGGGCACTCACTGAAAGGGAGTCATACTTGTAACAGAGTTTGTTAAAGAGTTTTGTGCTATTTCCGTCCATACAAGATATTTGGACTAATCAGAGGGGTTTTCATAGCAGAACAACCTCAGGAACTTGCCCATCTCCTGATTAACCCTTTCGCATTGCCCATTGGACTGTGGGTGATATTCAAAGGATAAACTAATCGACACCCCAATATGCTTGAAGAAGGCCACCCAAGCTTGAGAGGTGAACTGGAGTCTTCTGTCAGAGATGATATCTTTGGGGATCCCGAAAATCCGAAATATCTGTTGAAACAAAGCTTGAGTGGTTTGAAAAGCACTGGGAAGGTTGGCAAAAGACACAAATCTGACCCATCTGGAGAATCTATCTGCCACAGTGAGACTATGGTGGTATATCCCTGAGATTCTGGTCCGTAACAAAGTCCAGTGCTATATGGGACCATGGTCTGTTAGGCACTGGTAAGGGCATTAGTTTCCCTCCTAGCAGAGTTTTAGAAGTCCTACATTGTGAACATTGAGTGCGAAGAGACAAAAGCGTGAATGTCCTTCAGCATCAACTCCCACCAATAACGCTGTGCGAGAAGCTTGTGGGTTCGTGTCTCCCTGGGATGCAAGGAGGAATGTGCCCAGGTGACAAGTTGAGCACGGAAAGGTTCAGGTATGTAAAGTTTCTGAGAAGAACATTGATTAGGTACCATAACCTGGAGCAATGCCTGTTCAGTTTCCTCATTGATCTCCCACCTGATCGACGATATGTGAACCTCAGTGGGTAAAATGCGTTCCTCAGGTTCAGATGTGGGGCTACTCTCTTGGTAGATCCTTGACAATGCGTCTGCTTTGGTATTATGAGATCCTGGCCTATAGGTGATATTGAAGCAAAATTGAGCAAAGAACAGTGACTATCGGGCTTGACGAGCTTTAAGTCTTTTGGCATTACAAAGATACTCCAGGTTTTTATGGTCTGTCAACCAGTGTCACCATTCTTCTAAGGCTAACTGTACAGCCAGTAACTCGCGATCTTTGATACCATAGTTTCTTTCCACCAGGGCTAATTTATGGGAATGAAAGGCAACAGGGTATAACTTCAAAGGAGACCCAGTCCTTTGAGACAACACTGCCCCTAATCCGGTCTCAGAAGCATCTACTTCTACTGTAAAGGGTAAGTCGGGACCTTAAAGGCCTAGTCTGCTTGTGTGTTCCATGTTATCTTTCTGGACAAGCCTTTTAACAGAGAAGTCAGGGGAGCTGCAATGCTGCTGAAATTTCTAATTAACCTACTGTAAAAGTTGGCAAAGCCAAGGAACCTCTGCACCTCCTTTACTATAGTAGGTGTGAGCCATTGCACTACTGCATCTACCTTGTGGTCATCCATCAGTACCCCTTGAGAACTAATGATAAATCCCAGGAAGACGTAAGATTGTAAGTAGAATTCACGTTTTTCACCTTTAATAAACAAATTGTTGTCTAAGAATTGAAGTATGGAGCGGACTTGTCTAGTGTGTCTCTAGGCCTGGGGAATACACTAGGGTGTCATCTAAATAAGTGATGACATATTTTCCTAACATGTCTCTGAGTACATCATTTATAAATGCTTGAAACAAAGAGGGGGCGAGAGAGTCTAAAGTGCATCACCTGGTATTCATAGTGCCCTCTGGTGGTCACAGATGCTGTCTTCCACTTGTTTCCCTTCTTCACTCTAATTAAATTGTAGGCACTAAGTAGGTCCAGTTTCGTAAAAGTATTTAGCTCATTGGAGCTGTTCTAAAGCTACCAGGACTAATGGCAATGGATAAGGGTATGGCTTATAAATGGTTGAGAGCTCCATAGTCAATGCGGAGGAATAGACCACCATCTTTCTTTTTAAAGAAGAACAAACTTGAAGTGATAGGGGAAGTGGATGGACATATGAAATCTTGCTGAAGAGTCTCTTCAATATCCAGGGCCTTTTGCTCTTCTTGGGTAAGGGGATATACTCGAGCCTTTGAAAAATTGAATATTCTGTGAGTTCTATGGTACAGTCATATGGAGTAAACTCTATGTGTTGTCCAGGGGTCAGCACCTTGCATGGTTGTGGTTTAGCTTGACATTGATGAACTTGATGTCCAGCCTTGCCACAATACAGACATAGACAGTTCTTTAAACAGTGATGCCTTTCCTCTGGAGTCAATCTTGACAAATCACACTGCATAGGTTCATTAGGATTTATTGATTCTACTGGTGATTGGACTCAGGGTTGCTCTTCTGTTGCCCTTACGTTTAGTGCGATTATGCAAAAGATGGTCTAACTTAATCGAAAGAGGGGTTAACCGATCTAGTGTCAAGCCATCATCCTTACTGGCTAGTTCACTCAGAACACCCTCATCAAGTCCTTGACAAAATATGACCAGAAGAGCGGCCTCATTCCAACCGCTACTTGCGACTAGAGTTCAAAATTCCAGGGAATAGTCGACCACTGAACAATTTCTTTGTTTTAATTTAGTTAACAATTCCTCACATACTTTACCCTGATATGGATGATAAGAGACTGTTTTGAATTCCCTAAGAAACTGGGCAAAAGATAATAGTTGGATCTGATTCCATCTGGCTGTAGCCCACTCTAGCGCATTATCAGCTAGTCTTGAAACAACAAAGGAAATCTTAGCTTTATCAGAGCTAACGGGAAAATCATCAAAACAGACGGAACACTGTAGCAGAAAACCATGACACTTGTCAGGATCACCTTCAAATTTATCTTGTTTACTGACCAGGAAGGTGGACATGTTTGGAACCTCCATTGTTATGGATGGCCCAGCGTTGGTAGCAGAATCAGTGAAGCTCAGAGTCTGAAGTTGCCCCATCAGTCCTCATACACTAGATATCAGCTGGGCTAGCTGAGCTTGCTGTTCGGCTTGTTGGTGCGCAAGTGACTCTAGGGAGTGGGTCACTCCAGACAAAACCTGCTGATGACGACCTAGGAGTTGTCCTTGTTCCATTAAAGCCTTCTGGATTACTTCCGGATCCACAATCTGCATGTTAGGCAAGGTATTCTGTAACCAATCAGCAGAATCCAGATGTGTGTGGATAAAAGAGAAAAGACAGGTTTTATTGTCGTTAGGCTTCCGTGTAGTCAAATAACAGGCATGGGTCAAAATCAGGAGGCAGAAGTAAATAACAATAGTGATCATAACCATTAGCAGACAAAACAAAAGGGCTAGGCAGAAGACATGGTCAAAAGACAGGCAAAGGTTCCAAAACACTGGTCAAAAAGTCCATGGTGACAGTACAAAAGGGGCAAGCAATAATGAAAAAAGAGAAAAACAGGCAACGGTCGGATAATCAGTAATAATAATCAGAATCAATGCTTAGCAAGTCTACAAAGTAACAATACCTTGCACTGACTATTTTTAAAGCTCGGGCTTAAATATTATCTAGCACAAGACGTGACATATGAACACAGGTGATCCCTCTCAATAATCAGGGGATTTTGAACACTGATAGATTTGCAACCGAGTGTCAGAAGTCACATGATCCCCTGTAGTATTCTGGGTAGTGTAGTCAGTCTCAGAGTCCGAATCCAGAGGAAAGTATTCTGGGAAATGTAGTCCATTACCATTCTGGAATCTGTCCGAGGCGTGTCAAGAACAAATCTGATTTGACTGGTCAGACTGTAATATTTGCTCACATATCCACATTGGTTGCCATAATAATGATGCACATGACCAGTAATATTGTAGCAGTAATATTCAGCAGGCGCAGTCACTGCAATCTGATTTTTATATTACAGAAGATAATATAAAGTGGCCTCTGCAAGAGCTGTGGAATGTTTTGTATTTTTTATATCTTTTACATAATAAAACTTTCAGAACTTATTGTAATTTTAAAGTCAAGATGCCCCCAAAAATTTGGAAGTTTATATATCTAAAATCTATATTCTGCAGCCTAATTCATTCATTCATAGCTGTTCCCACTATATTTTACTAGATGTATAAACAGTGAAGCCCTGTAGATTCCTCTGCTTTCTGCTGAGGTTGCAGTTCTGATTTCAGGTTTTCTCTCCAGACAAAGAGAGGAAAAACATTAAAGAAAAACGTTGTTAAAATATTCAACAATGCTCCAGGATATCCACACACACAAGAAAAGTACAGTATATATCAAGATCAGTGGACAGCGGTCAACAAGGCTTACATTGTACATTTTAATGCATGGGCCTTCATGCAATGTCTCTGCAATGGAAAAATATTTAAACTTAAAAACAAAGTAAAGATAAACTAGGTTCTTTAAACCTCAAAAAAAATGTTCTTTATGCTCACATATCTCATTTGCAAAAATGTTGTTCTATAAACTTTTTACTGAAAGGTTCTTTGAGGAACTAAAAAAATGTTTTTTTCCTATGGCAGGTGTGTCTAGTCTTATCCTTGAAGGGCCAGTGTGGCTGCAGTGTGGCTCACACTTGATTCCAGTTGTTCACATTTGATCCTGATATGTTAAACAGTGAAGCCCTGTAGATTCCTCTGCTTTCTGCTGAGGTTGCAGTTCTGATTTCAGGTTTTCTCTCCAGACAAAGAGAGGAAAAACATTAAAGAAAAACGTTGTTAAAATATTCAACAATGCTCCAGGATATCCACACACACAAGAAAAGTACAGTATATATCAAGATCAGTGGACAGCGGTCAACAAGGCTTACATTGTACATTTTAATGCATGGGCCTTCATGCAATGTCTCTGCAATGGAAAAATATTTAAACTTAAAAACAAAGTAAAGATAAACTAGGTTCTTTAAACCTCAAAAAAAATGTTCTTTATGCTCACATATCTCATTTGCAAAAAACGTTGTTCTATAAACTTTTTACTGAAAGGTTCTTTGAGGAACTAAAAAAATGTTTTTTTCCTATGGCAGGTGTGTCTAGTCTTATCCTTGAAGGGCCAGTGTGGCTGCAGTGTGGCTCACACCTGATTCCAGTTGTTCACATTTGATCCTGATATGTTAAACAGTGAAGCCCTGTAGATTCCTCTGCTTTCTGCTGAGGTTGCAGTTCTGATTTCAGGTTTTCTCTCCAGACAAAGAGAGGAAAAACATTAAAGAAAAACGTTGTTAAAATATTCAACAATGCTCCAGGATATCCACACACACAAGAAAAGTACAGTATATATCAAGATCAGTGGACAGCGGTCAACAAGGCTTACATTGTACATTTTAATGCATGGGCCTTCATGCAATGTCTCTGCAATGGAAAAATATTTAAACTTAAAAACAAAGTAAAGATAAACTAGGTTCTTTAAACCTCAAAAAAAATGTTCTTTATGCTCACATATCTCATTTGCAAAAAACGTTGTTCTATAAACTTTTTACTGAAAGGTTCTTTGAGGAACTAAAAAAATGTTTTTTTCCTATGGCAGGTGTGTCTAGTCTTATCCTTGAAGGGCCAGTGTGGCTGCAGTGTGGCTCACACCTGATTCCAGTTGTTCACATTTGATCCTGATATGTTAGAATGAAAATCTGATCAGATAAAACTGGACACCTCTGTTTTACAATATCACACAAAGAACCCATTCTGGCATCTTTTTTTAGAGTGCATAATAATAAAAGATAATTCCAAGAACAACAATAATCTCTTAACCTCTTTCTGCAGGCCACCTAGTGGTCATTCCACTGGATGTTCATAATAAATTTAGACATTAAGGCATTTTCTACCTCAACTCTTACTATGTTATTATGTTAGCTATGTACCTTATTATGTGAGCATGTGTTGTGACCCTTTGTGGAGCTGCTAGTGAGCAAAGAAGAATGAAAGGGCAGGGGTGAGAACACCCTGCTGTAAAAACAATTCATACCTTTCCACAAACATGTAACTAGAGAGCTTTTGGTGCATACTGGTTGAGCTATTCTTAGGTTATAGACATTTGTAATGCAACCTTGGGCCTGTTGGTGAGCTTTGGTCATTTAAGGGGGTAGGCAAAATAAAAACACTTTTATAAATATTATGATCTGACAGTGACAGTATGTTTCTAGAAATACACACTGACACTGTGCTTTTAGATACTTTCAGCAGCAGACTGAGTCTTATATGTGTGTGGGGGGGATGCATGTGTTGCTGAGGTGGTTGTTTCTTTTGTGAGAGATGTACTAAACAAATTGAAGCTGTCACCTGCCATATGATACTGTCTCAACTGTTTATCACACACAAAGAGCAACACACATACACACACACACTGTCTCTCTCTATTTTTCTCTATTTTTCTCTCAATCTCTCTTCTTTCACTTCATAAAAAGGTTAGTAAAAAGTAACAAACAGAAGGATAAATTTATTATATTGTAGTATTGTTATTATGACTGCATAAAACTATAAATGTTATACTACAATAATGATATACCTCTGTTCATTATTCCATAATGATTATGTATGATGTTTAATGATTTTATGTGTTCATGGGACTATGTTATTATGACTATATTTTTTTTATTATTTTATTATTAATATAATGATGCCTGAGATAATATATAATAGTGGAGATCTATCCTTTTAAATAAACTACCACATACATACACACACACACACACACACACACATAAAACCCCTCCACACGGTCAGCCCCCCAAAACACAGTCAAATTCATTTTATTTGTTTGTCTAAAGGTCAGTGTCTCTACTGCTGGGCTGCCCCAGATAAATCTGTGTGTGTGTGTGTGTGTGTGTGTGTGTGTGTGTGTGTGTGTGTGTGTGTGTGTGTGTGTGTGTGTGTGTGTGTTTCACTGAGCTTTCAGGCGGTTGTCACAAAAGAACTGCAGTTTGCAAAGCAACTGACCTACATTGCTCACACTTCGACTGCTTACGTAGCGTGCACACACACACACACACACACACACACACACACACACACACACACACACACACACACACACTCTTATAGATGCAGAAGCACACACACCTACGTGTGAGTTGTTAATGAAGGAGGGGATAATCTCTGCCTCAACACACACACTTCACACGTACACACACACCCTGGCGAGACAGGTAGGCATTCTCAGCTCTAATGGGAGCGCTGCTATTTTCAGCTCGTTTCCTTTCTTTGTGTGTGTTTCTGTCTGCTGTGACACACACACACACACACACACACACACACACATACTGGCATATTCAGGTCCTGCTGGAATCAAAGACTTTCACTCCATTTCTGAGAAGAGATTACACTAAACTAGATGGATTTGGAACTGTGAGTGTTTGCATTTGGGTGTGTGTGTGTGTGTGTGTGTGTGTGTGTGTGTGTGTGTGTGTGTGTGTGTGTGTGTGTGTGTGTATTTCAAATGTAATCGGTTTTACATTTTAAACATGATACTCTGCACACACTGAGAGTAAAATCTGTTCTACTTTTATATTTAATAATAAACTCTTTCTGGTGTCACTGACAAAATCACACACACACACACACACACATACACACTGCTGATGTCATGCCATGTTTTCTGTGACATCATTACTCCCTCCAATACACAGACAGGAGCAGCCAATTATGTTAGACCTCCAGAGAGAGAATGGTAGGATTATGTAAGAGTTCAATGGCTTATGAAGATAGTGCCTGTGAGTGTGTGTATGTGGATATAGGATCGAGGATATAAGTTGAGGCAATATGTTGATTCAAAAAAAAAAAAGAACTCAATGCCTCAGGTTAACCCTATATTACAAGACAAATTTTGTTTATATTACAAATATAAACAGGTCTTTTCCTGTTTTTTCTGTTGTCATCACAGTGATACTTCGAGTGGGACTACATACTTTAGTGGTACTAAGCCCCCCCCTACTGCTCTGTGGCTACACCTTTGGGGTACATGTACAGAGATGAAGTTGGGACATTGTGTAAAACATAAATAAAAACAGAATACAATGATTTGCAAATCCTTTTCAACCTATGTTCAATTGAATACACTACAAAGACAAGATAATATCCATAACAGTCCATAATATTATCAAAGATTCAGAGAATCTGGAGAAACCTCTGCAAGTAAGCAGCAAGGCAGAAAACCAACATTGAATGCCTTCATTGAGTGACCTTCGATCCCTCAGGGGGCACTGCATTAAAAACCGACATCATTCTGTAATGGATATTATCACATGGGCTCAGGAACACTTCAGAAAACCACTGTCAGTGAACTCAGTTTGACGCTCCATCTACAAGTGCAAGTTAAAACTCTGCCATGCAAAGTGAAAGCCATATATCAACAACACCCAGAAACGCCGCCGGCTTCTCTGGGCCCGAGCTCATCTGAGATGGACTGACGCAAATTGGAAAAGTGTCCTGTGGTCTGATGAGTCCACATTTCAAATTGTTCTTCATTTCAAATCATGGACGTCATGTCCTCCGGGCCAAAGAGGAAAAGGACTGTCCATATTGTTATCAGCACAAAGTTCAAGAGCCAGCATCTCTGATGGTTTGGGGGTGTTTTAGTGCCCATGGCATGGGTAACTTGCACATCTGTGAAGGCACCATTAATGCTGAAAGGTACATATAGGTACTATAGGTACTATGCTGCCATCCAAGCAACCTCTTTTTCAGGGACATCCCTGCTTATATCAGCAAGACAATGCCAAGCCACATTCTGCATGCGTTACAACAGCATAGCTTCGTAGTAAAAGAGTGCAGGTCCTAGACTGGCCTGCCTGCAGTCCAGACCTGTCTCTCATTGAAAATGTGTGGTGCATTATGAAGCGCAAAATACAACAATGGAGACCCCGGACTGTTGAGCAACTGAAGTTGTACATCAAGCAAGAATGGAAAAAATTCCACCTACAAAGCTTCAACAATTAGTGTCCTCAGTTCCCAAATGCTTATTGAGTGTTGTTAAAAGGAAAGGTGATGTAACACAGTGGTAAACATGCCCCTGTCCCAACTTCTTTGGAATGTATTGCAGGCATCAAATTCAAAATGAGTGAATATTAGCAAAAAACAATAAAGTTTATCCATTTGAACATTAAATATCTTGTCTTTGTATTGTATTCAATTGAATATAGGTTGAAAAGGATTTGCTCATCATCGTATTCTGTTTTTATTTATGTTTTACACAACGTCTCAACTTTAATTGGAATTGGGGTTGTATGTGTGTTGACGCACTTGGTGTGTTTGTGGCTGTTTGATGTTTCTTCTGAGCGAAGGAAGCCCATGTTTATAAACAGATCAACGCATGATCTGATCTTTCAACTCTTCTCACTCAACATTTCAGTCGATATTTTTAGTACTTACCACTTGTTTCGTTGTCTGGCAGGAAGGAACAAAACATGTCACTTGAGCTCAACCTGCAGCTGTGACTCATTTACTATGGGCCACTTGTGGTTTTGCGTACACTAATATTTCCAATTTTATCAAAAGTGCATAAGTACTTGTTAAGACCATCCCTGATATTTCCGAAACAGCATAAGAATGGTAAGAGTGATGCTAGGATACATACTTTATGAAACACAGAGACAATCATTTTGATGAGTGAATAGTTAAAAACCAAGAACATGAATAATGAATTTTTTTTGTTCTGCATTTTTGTAGCATTAAATTATGTTTTACATTGAAGTTTTTTTTAACCGCACAAATTCGCAAACCCTGAAAGAAAACAGAAATGGCAAGCAGTGGCATCTTCCAGAACCACTCATACTCACCTACCTTTTGCTCCACCCCAGAAAGAAAATAGTGAGGCAACAGACTGTGACTTCGCCTACAGATTGATTATGAATTTCTATTGGCTGAGCTCATCACTGAGGGATTTGATTGAACTAAAACGTTGATTGAATGCTAAACTTGAAGCCCTTTTTCAGTGCAAGGCTAAAGATTTGTGGTTTGTGTTGAAGTGCAAGCTAAGGCTCAGCCATCCCATTAATACTGGTATGCGTATGGAGGGAAAGGAAGATGAGGTCGCAAAATATTTTAGTCCTAAAAAGGGTGCATTAAAAAAAAAGTTGAAGGAAAATGAAGTAAGAATCCTTGAACTAACACAATTATGGCTCTATTTTATAAACTTTGTGCTTAGATGCTCACTGTCACACATCCCTCCAGCTCTGAGGCACACTCAGACTCCATCTCCCAGAGACCTCAGAGAGATCACCCTGACTCACGTGACCCCTGACCTTCCCTTGAGTTCCAATCAGCGCTCACAGTCTCCTGAATACTAACTTTGTGTTCACCAGTGTTCCATGTCACATGACTTGTTTAGTTTAAAGCCTGGGCTTTAGCTTAGCCAGATTGTGAGGTATTGCTTCTCTTGTAGAACTACTGAGCATTTCTCCTGTGTTTTTGTGATTGGACTGGATTTCTGTTTTTTCCCTTTTTTCTTTGCCCTCTGGTTATAGTTGCCATTTTGTACCTTTTTGCTGTTTTGGATCTGACCCATGCCTGTTTACTGACCAAGATTCTTGTCAAACCCTTGGATACCTCATCTTTTGGTTTTTACCACGAGTGTAACCCTGACCCTTTCTGTCTTGTTACAGAATACCTCATCTGCAATGCAGATGGCGGATCTGGAGGCTTTTCAGCAGGCTTTAGCTGAACAAGGCCAATTACTAGGCCGACATCAGCATGTATTATCTGGAGTTACAAACTCCTCTTGAGTCACTAGCACACCAGCAATCACAACAGCAAGCTCAACTGATGCAACTTGTGGCAAGTGTAAAAGGACTCATTGATCAACTTCACAATTTGAGCATTGAACCAGAGGCAAGCGTCAGCCCATCGGCCCAAGCTGAAACAACAAGCTCCCTGTTTCCAGTGAGTAAACCTGATAAATTTGATGGTAACCCTGATAACTTTCATGGATTTTTGCTCCATTGCTCTGTCTTTTTTGAGAGCTCCCCAGCAAGTTCTGATCAGGCTAAAATTTAATTTATAATCTCTCATCTAGCTGACAGAGCCTTAGAGTGGGCCACAGCCAGCTGGGCTCATACTATATGTAACCTTTCCTACAACCAATTTCTCAAGGAATTCTAAACTGTATTTGATCACCCATGTGAAGGAAAGGTTAGTGGGAAGTTGTAATCCATACTATGCCAAGGTAATCGCTCAGTAGTCAATTATGCATTAGAGTTCCACACGTTAGCAGCTAGCAGTGGGTGGAACGAAGCAGCACTTTTGGTCACATTCCGTCAAGGACTGAATCTGGAAATTCTGATTGAATTGGCTTGTAAAGATGACAACTTAACGTTAGATCAGCTCATTACTCTCTCCATCAGACTTGACCACTTATTGAATAAACGCAGCAAACCCAAAGTAGACCGAGCCACGAAAATGATCACCAGAGTGAAACCCCCTCAAGACTCAGTGGAACAGAAAGTGGAAGAACATATGCAGTGTGATTCCTCCCGTCTCTCCAAGGAAGAAAGACTGCATTGATTGAGAGAAAACCTGTATCTGTATTGTGATGGTGCTGGTCATCACATCCGAGACAGTAGAACCCGACCACAAACACATAAAGCGCCTTGGACTGGAGTCACAACAAATCTTCCCACAGTGGATGCCTGAAAGCAACAAATTGAGGATTTGGGAAGAAACTGACCAACATATTGAGATCATGCTACCAAGGAACAAGCAGACAGTCATCGAAGTGCTACACCCATATATCAACCTGGAGACTGTGTGTGGTTGTCTACCAAAGACTTCAGAGCTAAGTAAAAAGTTACAGCCTAAATATATTGGTCCATTTAGAGTGCTTAAAAGACTCTAATGCATCTTAAATTGGATTTGGCCCCTTGTTACAGAACATCTGGTTCTGTAACATCTGGTTTCGCTTCTGAAACCTGTCGTTGCAGGGCCCTTGAATGAGGCTACATCGGACATCACACCACCTCCCCTGGAAATAGATGGTGCACCAGTCTATGCTGTCCGTCAGTTGCTGGACTCCCAGAGATGTGGAGGTGACCTCCAGTACTTGGTGGACTGGGAGGGATGCGGCCCAGAGGAGCAGTGTTGGGTCTCAGTACATGACATCCTGGATCCTGGTCTAATTGCAGACTTCCACAGTCAACACCCTGAAAAACCAGGATCTTCCCTTGAGCTCCAATCAGCTTTCAGTCTCCCGAATACTAACTCTGTTCACCTGTGTTCCGTGTCACATGACTTGTTCAGTTTAAAGCCCAGGCTTTAGCTTGGCCAGATTGTGAGGTATTTCTTCTCTTGTAGAAATATTGAGCACTTCTCCTGTGTTTATTTGCCCCCCCCCCCCGCCCCCCCCCCACACTCTTTTCTTTGCTCTCTTGTTATCGTTGCCTTTTGCTGTTTTGGATCTGACCCACCCCTCTTTACAGACCATGATTCTTGTCAAACCCTTGGATATTAAAGCCTCATCTTTTGGTTTTTACCACAAGGGTCTCGTTACACTCGATTTCAAACTCTGTGCTGTCTCTCTGGAAGTTCAGGGGGAAAAAAATGCAATTTTTTTTATTTTTTTTTTGGTGTAAATGAGTAAGGTGTTTTCCTCTTCAAGTGCTGCAGGTAAAGATAATAAATGCTGTAAGAGAGACTGTGATGGTTTAAAGGATTTATTGCATTTGAAAGCCATCTACAGGAGAAAAAACAGTACAGAAGATTTCATATCAACCCACTCTGAATAATTTTTTTTCTTTATTAGCAATTTAATAATTGTATGCAAATGTTTAAGTACTATTAGAAAATCAACAACACTTATTTTCCCCACTTAGAGAAATGATGTTAACACATCACCTACAGAGAACTAACTCCTGTGCAATTTTTATTTTTGCATAAGTTAACATATTAGTGCAAACAAAACAAATGGATTGTGTGCAAAGTTATGGTAGATTTTATTGTTTTTTTTTCCCCCAATATGTTTACACTCTGCAAATAGAAATGGTGCACAACCATTTGGAGGAAAATGCCAAAATTAAGTTTTCTGTGTAAGTCAGGGGTACTTTCAACAAAAATCCAATTTACCAGCTTGGCTGTAAATATGACTCTGTATATGCTGATGTGTTCGTATAGACTGCAAATTTACTGAAAATGAAAACACAGGCTCAGCTATAGCTGCTTTTCTCACGTCTCAAGCTGGAAACTTTGCCACGAAAGTAAAATAGTTTCTTGTAACGTCTCTCAACATTCAAATTTTTACATGTCAGCAAACCAGCTGGAGGGATTTCAGTCCAAGTCTGTTCATCTCAATCTTATCAATGTTCATCTTAAATTTTTTTTTGTTAGCTGCTAGCTGGGCAGAATTCCTATCTGCATTGTAGTGTGACCAGCAGCCTGCACACCGATCACCAGGGTTAAAAGGTGAATTAGCAGTTATGTGAACTCCAGGATTTAGAACCATTTATTGTTAAAAGGTGCAACAAGACAATAAGAGCTGCAATAAAATGGGTGCCACATGTTGCCAATCCCTGGTATTGGTAGTGTTCAATTTTTTCCTCTTAGGAAATCTAGAAAAAATCTTCACAAATTTTTCAAATGCCTGTATGTATAAATGAAAAATGACTGGAATTGCTTTTTAAAGGAATAATAGGAACATCACATTTACAGTTTTCTCCTTATACTGTTTTATGTGTAAAAATTTATAAAAGTATGTTGCATAGCTGAAAACAATAGTAGCCAACGTGAAGCCTCAATATTGTCCCTACTTGTATCTACTTTTTAGATAACAGCACATCACATGCCATTACAAACCATATAAACATGTCTATTTGAAATTATTCAACAATATAGCACAGATCCTAAGTGTTGAGTGCAATGTTTGATGATTTCTGACATATCTGACAGCTTTTTTGCAATTCACTTGTTTTGGATGATGAGAAATAAATGGAATACTGCAAATGGGCAGATATACATTCTTATATCATCACCATCGTCATTAACCACTTAGTCCAGATAGGGTTACGGTAGCAGTTGGGAGAGCAGAGAATCCCAGATGACCCTGTCCCCCGCAACTTCCTCAAGCTCATTCCTGGGGACCCCAAGCCGCTCCCAGGCCAACTTGTAGAGTAATCCCTCCAGCGGGTCCTAGGATGACCCTGGTGTCTTTTCCCGGTAGGCCGTGCCAGGTACACCTGCACCAAGAGGCGTCCAGTGGGTATCCGGATCAGATGCCCGAACCACCTCAGATGGCTCCTCTCAATGCGGAGGAGTAGATGGCAGAGTTCCTCACCCTATTGAATAGAGTGTAGCCCACCACCCTGCAAAGAAAGCTAATTTCCGCCACTTGTATTCACGATATCATTCTTTCGGTCATTACCCACAGCTCTAGTGAGCACTGAAGGCATCCATGTGATCCAGCCAAAAGAACAACATTGTTGGCAAATAGCAGAGACACCACCCTCTGGCCTCCACACATAAAGCCCTCCTGATCCCGGCTATGCCTTGACACCATGGCCATGAATATCATTAACAGGAATGGAGACAGGGCGCAACCCTGGTGGAGTCCAAGGCTAACACTGAAAGGGTCCAACTTAATGCTGAGTATACGGACACAGCTCTCACTGCAGGAGTACAGAGATTGAATGGCCGAGAGTAGTAGCCCCAGCACCCCGTACTTCTGGAGGAACTCCCACAAGATATCTCAGGGAACACAGTTGTAAGCCTTTTCCAAATCCACAAAACACATGTAGACTGGGTTGGCAAACTCCCATGCCCCTTCAACAATCCGTGAGAGGGTGAAAAGCTGGTCTGTTGTTTCACGGCCGGGATGGAATCTTCATTGTTCCTCCTCATTCTGAGATTCAACTATCAGTCGAACTCTCCTTTCCGGCACCTTTGACTTTGCCAGGGAGGCTGAACAGTGTGATACCTTGATAGTTGGCACACACCCTCCGGTCCCCCTTTTTAAAAATACACAGTGCAAGCACATGGTTCAATGTCAGTGCAGCAGCGTAAAATTTTAGGAACACATATGTCTACCTAAACTATGGAATTAACCTAACTTTGTGTAAATAGACCACAATATTCAAATATGTACACACATGCAGTTTGACTGGAATGTTTTTTCTGAACTCATACAAACACTTTCATTTTATAGTAAATTAGTTTCGGCTAGCTTATGTTTATGAACAGAGACCTACAGATCAATACAGTAATGGAAAACTTATTTGTGAACTTGTGTTTAAGGCAAGTTTTTATTCAACTTGTAACTAAGTTACAAAGTAATCTTAAACTGAAACTTTGCTTGTTTGTAAAAGTGATTTCAGAGCCACTCGGTTCTACCTGATGGAAACTGTTTGCCTTCAGTGTTTTGTGCTTATGATCATTTTAATAGACGTCAGCGTCACTAAGTAATGACCTTGTATTAAAAGACTGGTTTACCAAGAGAGACACTGGAGGATTTTCACCTAAAATGAGTTCATGAAGCGAGTCCTGTTACAAAAATGTTAACAGGACATCAGAGCCATAATTAATCTTTTAGTACTTTTACTTTCGATACTTAAGTACATTTGAAGCCAAATACTTTTATACTTTTACCCAAGTTGAGGTCTAGAGTAAGGACCTCTACTTTTACTGGAGTAATATTTTACCTTGGGTGTCTCTACTTTAACTCAAGTACATGATTTGTGTACTTCGTCCACCTCTGGATATAAGGAGCGGAGTTAGCTGTTAGGTGAAACATTGGTGTACACTGCCTGAGACTTTTTTAACCAAATCTCATTCTGCAATGCAACAACCACCCTGAAACCTCCCAAAATGATCTTGCATGGTTGACATGTACTACTCCCCCACTCTCAATGCCCCTTCCCCCAATTTTGCATCTCAGTACACAGTGATGTTAACTGTGACAATGTGGTGCAGATCAGGTGAAATTTTTCTGACAGCTTGTTAAAGATTCAACAGTACAAAATTCAACAGTACAGTTTAGAAAGTTCACAGAAAAGGTCAGCAGGTAAAACACACACATTACCTGTCATATAGCAGTGCGGAACAGGTGAGCTGACTCAGAGCTCAACAGCTTGGCTAAAAACATCCTTCATCCTTGAACACACTGGTCATATGACATGTTGATTTGCCAAGTGAAAATAAGTTTACACGTGCTCCACAGGGAAACTTAAATATGGCACTTTTCTGCAAATTCTATTGCATAATTTGTATTTATTTTAATAAAGTTACAAAGTTTAATGTAGTGAAAAAAATATAATATCCTATCACTTCTGCATAGGCTACATTCAATGTTTATTTTTTGACTATGCTAAATTCAGCAAATAAACAGTAATTGTATAATAACATGTGCATGTGCAGAAGTGTGTTCTCAATTCCGAGAAAAAAGTCAGAATTGTGAGATTAAAGTCAGAATTGTGAGAAAAAAGTCAGAATTGTGAGATTAAAGTCAGAATCCCGAGAAAAAAGTCAGAATTGTGAGATTAAAGTCAGAATTGTGAGAAAAAAGTCAGAATTGAGATTAATGTCAGAATTGTGAGATTAAAGTCAGAATTGTGAGAAAAAAGTCAGAATTGTGAGATTAAAGTCAGAATCCCGAGAAAAAAGTCAGAATTGTGAGATTAAAGTCAGAATTGTGAGAAAAAAGTCAGAATTGTGAGATTAATGTCAGAATTGTGAGATTAAAGTCAGAATTGTGAGAAAAAAGTCAGAATTGTGAGATTAATGTCAGAATTGTGAGATTAAAGTCAGAATTGTGAGATTAAAGTCAGAATTGTGAGAAAAAAGTCAGAATTATGACTTTAATCTCAGAATTCTGGCTGCCCTTTTTTTCTCAATGCCCCATTTTTATTTTTTTTTTATAGTGGCCCTAATCCTCTTCCGTATGCATGAGAAGGTAAGGCAATGTCATTTTATTGAGTTTGCTCAGTGATGTCAGAAGAATACAGAATATCCTCAGAAAAGACTGCAGTGAGAATTGGTGTCAATGGCTCATTTATGTAATTAATACACATGTAATGTAAATTATACACATGTTATGTAAATTATACACATCATCCTACCTTCACTAAGACCTCATAAAAAAAAACTGAGCAAATTATTTTTCCATGGAGTTTTTCATTAACTTGAGAGTACTGTGGACATTTTAAGATAGTAATGGATTACAGTTTTTCCCAAATGTTTAAACGCATTTCTAGAAACTCGGCTCAGTTTCTCAAAACTCTAAACACAGACTGAAAATTATTAACTGCTTTGTTGAAACTCCACAAATATGTAGCAAAACTGATTCCTTCCACCAAAACAACATACACAGCTATTTATATGCTTATCTCTTGCAGAGCATCAAATAAACACTGACAAGACAAATTCAAAGCACTATTATCAGACGTATTTGTGTATGTTTTTGACTTCATGAGGCCACTGTACAAATTAAAATGCATACAAGTCCATAGAAATATGTTGGCTTTCTTTTCTTTATATTTATTTGGTGCAGTGTAGTACCCCCCATATAGCATTTACAGTACTACATGTATATCTGACACACATGTAAGCCATTTTTACTGTATGTAGTATGTTGCCATTGTAATTTTGAAATTTTTAATTTTCACCTATGTAAGTACAATGAGAAACATGATGAGGAAAATCAGTTCACATACAAAGAGGAAACATAAATGTATTTATTGTAAAATACAAAGAAACAGATCACTGTTCATCAGACCTCTGATCTTGGTCAGGCCAGAGGACCTCATCTACATCAGCTGCAATTTTCTCCCTCGCCAAACAGCGGGGGAAAAAACGCCTTGCATGGCGAATCCATCCTTGGCAATCATCTGCGTGGATGTCATCACATGCCTCCTCCATTGCCTGAAGTAGTGCCACGCTCGTGGGGTCTGCGTTCGTACACTTTCCACCTCCATGCAGAAAATAATTCCTCGATTGGATTGAGAAATGGGGAATATGGTGGAAGGTGCAGCACAACAAATTGTGGATTGTTAGTGAACCAGTCATTGACCAGAGCTGCCTGGTGGAAACCTACATTATCCCAGATGACAACATAGGAGGGCTGCTCTGGTTCTTCTTCCTGTGGGAGGTTGAGGAGGTTTTTGAGTTCATCAAGAAATGATACCAAACGAGGAGTGTTATAAGGACCAAGTTGTGCATGGTGATGTATGACCCCACGGGGACCAATGGCAGCACACATGGTGATGTTTCCACCACGATGCCCAGGGACATTGACAATGGCACGGTTGCCAATGATGTTCCTCCCCCGCCGCCTGATCTTATGCAGGTTGAACCCTGCCTCATCAATGAATATATATTCATAGGGAACAGCACTGGCATCCAGTTCAAGCACTCTCTGGAAAAAAAGGAAAAGGATCATATTAGACAAAAGGCCTACCTAGACACACTGAGGTAAACAGTGACCTGTCCAAAAAGGGTACTGAGAGGGTGCTGTACTCACATGCACATATTGGTATCATTGCTCCTTCACATGGTCAGAATTGCGCTCAAATGGAACACGATATACTTGCTTCATACTCAGCTGGTGACGTTTTAAAACTCGATTGTGGACAGGCTGACCTGGTCAATGTTTGTGAAATGAACATTGTCTTCCAGGACTCTGTCCCTGATTTCCCTCAGGGTAATGGCATTGTTTTCCAAAACCATGTTTACTATGGTGGTCTCTTGTTCAAGTGTGAATTTCTGGCATCTGCCACCTCTTGCTGGCCGTCTTTCTATTCTGATAAAAGTATATACACACACATTATAGGATACGCATTTCACTATATTGCTACATAAATATAAAGACAAACATTGCACTATAGTGCACATTTCTGTGAACACTAAAACCAAGTGGTTACTTACCTATTCTCTTCTGTAAAAGCCCGGATAACTGAGGCTACTGTAAAGCGGCTCAAATTTGGCTGGACTCGACACCCAGCTTCAGCCATGGTTAGGCTATGATTCATTACATGGTCCACTAAGGTTGCCCGTATTTCATTTGAAAGATTTCCTCGTCTTTGCCTTCCTCTTCCTCTTCCTCTTCCTCGTCCTCTTTGGCCTGCTAGGCCTCCTCTTACTCTGACTCTTCCTCTGTGCTCCTGTTGCTCCATCATCTCGCCTAACACCTGTATCAGTCACTTGAGGCCTCTTTTATACTCTGACAAATTATTGAAAAGTTCTTCTAATTAAGTTTGCACAGGTGCAACTTGTATGAGACTACTTGGTAATTAGGGTTTTGTATTTGAAGTTCAGTGATTCTTAGGTGACCAAGGTGTACTAAATGATGCAATTTGTGTTTAGCGATTTGCAAAGCTGTAATTTAGAATGATATTTGAGTGAGAACATATGGAATTGTGCTTAGAGTTTAGCCGTTTTGAGTCACAATGTTGACACATGAGCTTCATATTTTTGGATTTGTGTGCATTGTTCCACATTTTGTGTGTATACAATGTGGAAAAACTGTAAAAGCTCATGGGTTAAAAGCTCCTACAGTACATTGGTGCCATCTTCTGACCCACAGTGGTAGCACACCTTAACTTTGGTAAGTAGAGCAGTGTTTCTATGCTGAAGCAACTTAACAAGCTTTACTTTTAAAAATCCATATTAATACATAACACTTTGTTAAGCACTGCATAAATACAGAGGTGGTGATTTAAAACAGTGAAATCAACATTTTCATTGTAAATGTTTTGTTGTGTTATAACACATCTGTACTTTAATATTGTGATGTAAATATGTTTAATTTAAAAGCTTTTCAGCTAAGTTCATTATGTAATGTTAGTTTGCTAATGTGTGGATTTATTTTTTAAATGTTTTATAAATTTAACGCTATTTACCTCAGCACTACGTGTGTAGAAACAAATCTACAAAATTGGAAATGGAAAGTAACCAGTCTAAATTCTCTGAAAGCAGATCCTTTGTACACTGTTTTTGAACTGGACTTTATATGTTTATGGACTTCATAAGAACAGGCCAAATCTCTCTGAATTGTTTGAAATTTTAAATGAACCCTACCAATCAATAATCACTGTTCTATATGATCATTTTTATTGTTGAAGTTATTGATGGAAAAAAGTCTAATTGACTATGTTAATTAGACTACATTTCTACATTTTAACCCTTAAAATCCCAGGCTTGTTACATACTCAGGCTTATTATTCAGTCACTACAGGAACTGGCTGAGCTATCCTTAGGTTATAAAAATATATAATAAAACTTTGGGCCTGCTGGTGGGCCCTGGTCATTTAAAGGGTGAAATCAAATTTGGTATAGCTACTGAAAATTAGTAGTTAGCTACTTTCCCAAAATTTGTAGTTAGCTACAATTTAGCTACTTTTCCAGAAAAAGTAGTGGCTACTTTTTAGCTACTTTCAAAGCAGGACTGTCAATGTTTGTGAATCTCACCTGAAACACCAAACAAGTCCAAATGATAGTGGGGACAAGACACTGATTTTAATCATGTGTCAGAAAGAAACACATCATTGAAAAGCTGCAAATATACAAAAAGGTCACCAAAAGTGTAACCAACAATCAAACTTACACACCCAAAGGCGTGATATCCAACAAGAATTTAGACTAAATGCAAAGTCAATCATTCCAGATAACAAGAATCAACAAAAATAACCGAATACAAACCAGAGCATTTTGTCAATTGTTGAAATAAAACTGCTCCAATTTCAACATTTCAGCAAGATACACCGATCAGGTATATCATTATGACCACCTCCTTGTTTTGATGCTCATTGTCAATTTTATCAGCTCCACTGTAGGTACACTTTATAGTTCTACAGTTACAGACTGTAGTCCATCTGTTTCTCTGTATACTTTGTTAGCCCCCCTTTACCCTGTTATTCAGTGGTCAGGAACCCCATAGAGAGCAAGTCCTTTTTGGGTGGTGGGTGATTCTGACCACTGCAGTAACACTGATGTGGTGGTGGTGTGTTAGTGTGTGTTGCACTGGTCTGAGTGGATCAGACACAGTAGTGTTGCTGGAGTTTATAAACACCTCAGTGTCACTGCTGGACTCAGAATAGTCCACCAACCAAAAATGTCCAGTCAACAGTGTCCTGTGGGCAGCGTCCTGTGACCACCAAAGAAGGACTAGAGGATGATTAGCTCATATTGTACAGCAAGAGATGTTGTCTCTGACTTTACATCTACAGGGTGAACCGACAACGCAGGTGCATGTAATAGAGTGGACAGTGAGTGGACACAGTGTGTAAAACTCCAGCAGCACTGCTGTGTCTGATTCACTCAGACCAGCACAACATCCACTAACACACTACCACATCAGTGTTCCTGCAGTGCAGAGAATGATCCACCACCCGAATAGTACCTGGGTCCAGGGGGTCCAAGGGGGTCCTGACCGCTGAAGAACAGGGTAAAAGGGGCTAACAAAGTATCCAGAGAAATAGATGGACTACAGTCTGTAATAGTAGAACTACAAAGTGCACTTATATAGTAAGTGGAGCTGATAAAATGGACAATGAGCATAGAAACAAACATCCATTATCTAATTCATCTCTTGAAAAAATTATTTACTTAAGGCTGTTTGCACTGGAATTTCAGTAAATGGGTGCTCTCTGACTTTGCACTGTATTGTACTATATTGTATCATACTTATATTTATTTGTTTTCTGCATTTATTGCACTTTTTGTCTGTACTGTTTTATTGCTGCTGCCATGTTTTAAAGATAGCACATGCTTCTCACTCAACACCCATGATGATTAAAAATGACACTAACCTTTGACTTTGAGAGAGATGTGTTACAGCTGCATGTGAAACTTGAGATCTATAGATCTATGAAATGTGACACCAGGAAAGAGAGAGCTGAAGTATTTGTCTGCCAAAGAAAAACTGAAAGTGCTGCTCCAGTGTTCAACATCACTTTGTGGCTCGAGATCAACAATATTATTTTTCGGGATCCATGATGACAAAGTGACTGATTACCAAGAGATTTATTTCACCCATAAGGATGTTACCTTCAGTTTGTGAATCTTTTTCTTCAATCTCGTTTGTAGAGGTAAGAGTTTTATATGAATATTTAAGTATAGCTTATAAAGTAGACAGAAAGAGATCTCTCTAAATCAGCAGCTGCTGAAGTCCGTATTAGCCTGACTCTCATTAGATTTTCCTTTTTCAGTAAAATTTCAAACCATAAAAACTTATACCTTGTGTGTTCTGATGGGAGTCCCCTGTTGTGCAGATTTAAGTGTTTTATGTGTTTCACTGATTTTGTATTTCATCCTCCTACTACTAATTCATGAATGTGTGAATACATTTATTTGTTCTTTTCTTATTGCTGGAACTTTTTATTGCTGTTGTTGTGAATATTACCCAGCTTGATCTTTATACAGAGCTGTTCATGTTTTAGGCAAGTCACAGGCGTTGGTGAACCAGAAAAGCGAGATGAACCTCTCTGAGGAGAGTGAGGAAGACTCCTCCTTAAAGCATTTATGGTAGGAGCAATTGTCTCTTAGCAACACAGGTATATAATACTATAATGGGTCTTTGCCAGTGTCAATGGAATGAGGTTTCAAACCACATTCCTTTGTTGTCATTTATTTTTGTCATGACAAATACCATAATGTTCAATGTCCTGACTGCTTATGTCACATGCAAATGCAGCATGCCATGCATACTCTAGTTAGCCATCATGATAGTAAACATTATGGCACCTGTCATGACATTACAAACACAATTCCAAAATATGGTGAAATGCAAATGAAAACAGAAAGCAGTGATTAGTAAATCCAGTTTGACCTATATTTAAACAAAATTATACAAAAACAAGACATGCAATGTTTTTATTAATGTAAATATACATTTAGTCTGGAATTGGGACAGGAGCAATTAGATTATCAATTAGGAGCAATTAGATTATTTTTTTAAATATTAAAAAAATATTTTTAAAAAGGTATTGTAATCATGCTTGGCCTTAAGAGGGGCATTTGGGAAGTTTTTTTTTTTTTTTTTTTTTTTTTGAGTTTACTCATTTCTACAAACACAATGTTTCTAACTCAAATGATTCCACTGAGCAACATGGTCAGAAGAAAGGATTTGTATGTAACTAATTTTAAGCTTATCAATTCAATGTAATGTCTGTAGAATGTATTTTTTTACAATGTCTGAATACTTTGTGTGATCTAAACTGAGAATAATTCTGTAAGATTTGAGACTAAAATAAATAAGCTTAAACCTTTAGAGAGAAAAAATTATGTTGTAGCTCATTTCCATCAGAAAATGTGTCCATGAATGTGTCTCTAATTGTGAATGAAGTGAGAGCATTGCATATCATTTATTATTTAAATGTTTGGAATAAATAGCTAAATGTGCATAGCTGTTAGCTGGTATGAGCTGCATTTTTTGTTGTATTCCAGTCCAATCCAGCAGGAGAGATCAGACTCTCCAATACCCAGTTGTATATCCATGAAGAGTGGCAGGTCTATCCATCCTCCACCAGAGTTCAAAGATAGAGACTCCTCATCTGGACACAGGTAATAGCTCCTCATAGTCCTCTGGGTGCCTTACTAGAGGACATGATGTTGACTGAGGATGGAGTGCAAGGGGTCATCACACTACTGAGAGAAAAAGAAATGTCAACTTGTTGAAAATATAGCACAAACATTATAGAAAATATGAATTAAAGTGTTAACAGTATCTAATGATAGTGACAAATGTTTGAAGGTTTCAATAATAAGAGGCAATATGCAACAGTGTAACAACTATAAAATACTATATAATAAAATAGACTAATGCCATTATTGTAAATAATAATCACAATAAATAACCCTTCTGGTAAGAAATGTAGTTAGTTAATGGCTATGGATCCCAAACAACATAGTGGTTAGTGATTATTCCATTAACAACACAAAGTACATAATTATATTAATAGTAACTAAATGTGCATAGCTGTTAGTTGTTATTAGCTGTTCTTTCTGTTGTATTCCAGTGCAATCCAGCAGGAGAGATCAGACTCTCCAATATTCAGCTGTGCATCCATGAAGAGTGACAGGTCTATCCATCCTCCACCAGAGTTCAAAGATAGTGACCCCTCATCTGGGCACAGGTAATGGCTCCTCACACTCTTCACAGATTTACCACTACTCAGCTTCATCATGTATCATGTGTTATAGACTACATGTCCAAAAGTTTGAGGGACTTCTGTGTCTGCTTCTCCTAAAGTCAGGGGTATTAACATGGAGTTTGTCATTTTTAGCTGCAGTAATGTCCTCTAATCCAGTGATTCTCAAACTGGTCCTCGGGGACCCCCAGTGATCTGCATTATTTTCTCCAATGCATAGGGATAAAGCAAAAATGTGAGTCATCTGGAGATTCCTAAGCACTGGTTTAAGAATCACTACTCTAATCTGCTGGGAAGACTTTATGCTATATGCTGGACTATTGCTGTGAGTTTCTGATTGCATTCATTAGTGATGTCAGGTACTGATGTTTAATGTTTGGAAATGGGCAAAGAAATTAATTCTGAATGGCAAGAATAAGTTGTTGTTGAGGTTGAAACTAAGAAAACTGGCCACTCTTTCTATGTCTCTCTTTCTCTCTGCTGCTTTTCTGCTCCTTGTAAAGGTGCCCACGCTGGCCAGATCAGCATCAGCTGGTATTCATTAAGGGCAGTGTGAACACCTGAGCTGAGAAGTATAGAGAGCTCATAGGCCCCAGCCCCGCTCCACAGCTTAGCTGCTGGGTTCACACATAAGGTCTGCTGGAGTTGCCTCACTGCAGGAATTGAGGTGGTGCCCATGAGGCAGAGCTAATGATCCCACACTCAAGACCTGGGTCTCTTTCTTGAGCTTTGCATAATAGATCTCTTTAAATAATGAAACAATCTTGTGATGTTTTTTCCCATGTATGTGTCACTCAAGGAAACCCTCAAGTTTGGGTTGTCTGGGTGGGCTAAGACACAAAATAAACCAATTATAGATGTGTTTTTTATTTATGGATCAGTGTACAAACAATGCAGGATCATGATCATGACTCATTTTACACGTACAGATAAAAATGATTGCATTATATTATCATTCTTTCCAGCAGAAAACATTCAGCACTCTTATGATGTGTCCAGTTTTTTGTAATTAAATAATTATATAAAAATGTGATTGCATATTTCATTATTTTGAATAAATAACAAAACATAAATGCCTGATGTAATATTACTAGTTCAATCCAGCAGGAGTGATCAGACTGTCCAGGACTCCAGGACTCAGACTGTCCAGGATGTGTGTTTACTAAATCCTGCAATTTTTTTCTCTTACTGAAGATCAAATGGGTTACTTTATTCTTTAAACTTAAGAACGTGGTCCGAAAAATATAAATGTGTAGAAAATAATACACTGTTTTTTGTTTGTTTGTTTTTTGTACCGTATTTTGTAAGTTTAGGCCTAAGGTAAGCTTGGTATAAGCCATTTTTAGTCATTTCCAGCAGAAACAATCAGTTGTGATTAAGTCTTTGTGTCCAATTTGATTTGTGTCCACTGAAAGTTGTTGTAATACTATTTATAATAAGTTTGAGATGTAAATGTATGTTTAATTTTTTTGTCACCAAATATAAATGTTTGATGTAATATTTGTATTGTGTTCTAGTTCAAGCCAGCAAGAGAAATCAGACTTTCCAGAACCCAGCTGTGTGTCCATGAATAGTGACAGGTCCATTCATCCTCCACCAGAATTTAAAGATGGAGACCACTCTAGATACAGGTAACAGCTTTTCACAGCTCAGCCATCAGAATCACCAACTCTAATCAATAAATTTATTGTAAACCAATTTTTTTTGTTTAGCTTTGTTTTAGGTCAGATTATATTCTGAAATACATACTAAACATCATTGCATGCAACATTAACATTATTTAAGGTATAATGTTATGCAAGATGGTACAAATGCTTTAATGAATTATATGATGGGTATAGGTTTTTAAATCTCCGATATAAAATAGAACTGATAGAATTGGCATATGATGGTAATAGTAATTTATGATGTCTACATAGAAATATATTTATTTTATTTTTTATGCAAAATCTCCACTAAATATATGTCTTCTGAGAGTTTATATGTAGTGTTGATAATAATAAAACAAATTAAAAAAGGATCCAAAAAGTTTTGTTCGTCTAACATAAAAGAATGTATTAATCATTTGGCAACATATGTGTACTTATTTAACGTAATAACTTTCTGTTGGACAGCTTTTGGAGGCATTAAACACTGGTTTGTTTAAACATTGCTCTAAAAATTCTGACATGAGTGGTTGGGAGCTCAGTAATCCCAGATTTAACCATCAAAAACATTATAGATCCTTTTTTATTTCAGTTGTCTCTAAATGGTGTTATGGAACTGAAGTTTGGAGAAAGATTACACCTGAAACTTCTCCTTCTCACAACTTACACTCTATAAATACTCTTTCTTCATCCTTCCTTCTCATGATGAAATTTCACAGCCCACCACCTCCCTTCTCCTCCTCTTTCGCCACTCTTGCACTCTATCTCCAATGAACAGGGGGGTTGGCCTTCTAGCAACCTGCAGAACAACAGAACTCTATCCAAAGTTCCTCCTCTCTTCTTGTCATTTCCCTCTACTCAAGGCATGGTCTCTATTTGCAATTTTTTTTCCTCAGATGCTTCTGAAGCTCTTCTAGAGTCAAATAAGTAAGATTTATAATTCAGGCTTATACGGTTTCTTTATGGTTAAGGTTAGGGCACATGGTTTGTATAAAAATCCACAGTAATCACTGTTTTAAAATTTGGGAGATCAGATAATATTGAAGTTGTTGTGTTTGAACACTTGAGACTGATATTAAACATATGGCAAACCAAAAATAACTGATGTACTATTTCTGTTGTTTTCCAGTCAAATACAGCAGGACATAGACTCTCCAATACCCAGCCTTGTGTCTGTGAAGCGTGATGTATGTATTCATCATGAGTTTAAAGATAAAGACCCCTCATCTGGACATGGGTAACTTCTTATCATAGTCTATTAGCACCACCAGTCCCCAGCTATATCTTTTTACAGAGCAAGCTAGTCTAATGTCATCCTCAAACCATGAAATTTAATTCAGATCACTATGCACTACTGATTTCTCTTAATATTATGAGCAAAATGCATACTGGTAAAATAGAGAATGTGAACCTTTATGCAAATTACTTTGTCATTATCAAGTGAAAATAAAAAATAAATGTTAAACCCTATAATAAAAAATTTTCACAAAAGGTTTCACTATAGCAGCTGAATGAATCAATGTTCTGTGCACTTTCACTACCATGACTTTTCTAAAGCTTTGCACTAGGATTCTTTAGTTTTGAGGATGACCAATGGCCCAATGCCCACCTATAGTTGCTATCTACACTTTCAGAAAAAAAGGTACAACACTATCACTGGGACAGTACCCTTTTTGTCACTGTACATCGCAGTACCTTTAGTCAGGGAACATAACTGTACCTTGATCCATTGAAATTATATTTTCTAATTTGTACTGACTCCACACAACTTGTCTCCAGGCTTTTTATTTTATTGATCTGTTTTAAAACATTAGTTTATAAAAAGATACAAATGTCTACTTTTCCACTAGGAAAAACTTACTTAAGGTACACAGTTGGACCTTAAAACCACTGTTGCACCTTTGAGGGTACATTTACATTGTTTGTACCTTGATGAACGAATCATGTACCTGCATGGTACCTTTTATTTCTAACAGTGCAGGGGCATATTAGCAAGTATAACCCATGTGAATGGCACAACTGGTAGGTGAAGTTGAAGGTGAAGGTGCAATGAAGTTGGGACATGTAAATCATAAATAAAAACAGAATACAATGATTTGCAAATCCGCAAGCCTTTTCAAACTATATTCAATTGAATACACTGCAAAGACAAGATATTTAATGTTCAAATGGATAAACTTTATTGTTTTTTGCAAATATTCACTCATATTGAATTTGATGCCTGCAACACGTTCCAAAGAAGTTGGGACAAGGGTGACAAAAGAATGGGAAAGTTGAGGAATGCTCAAAAAACACCTGTTTGGAACATTCCATAAGTGAACAGGTTAATTGGAAACAGGTGTTATGATTGGGTTTAAATAGAGCATCTGAAAGGCTCAGTCATTCACAAGCAAGGATGGGGCGAGGTTCTCCACTTTGTGGACAACTGCATGAGCAAATAGTCCAACACTTTAAGAACAACGTTTCTCAACATGCAATTGCAAGGAATTTAGGCATTTCATCATCTACAGTCCATAATATCATCAAAAGATTCAGAGAATCTGGAGAAATCTCTGCAAGTAAGCGGCAAGGCAGAAAACCAACATTGAATGTCCGTAACCTTTGATCCCTCAGGCGGCACTGCATTAAAAACCGACATCATTCTGTAACGGATATTACCACATGGGCTCAGGAACACTTCAGAAAACCATTGTCAGTGAACACAGTTCATCGCTCCATCTACAAGGGCAAGTTAAAACTCTGCCATGCAAAGCGAAAGCCATATATCAACAACACCCAGAAACGCCAACGGCTTTTCGGGACCTGAGCTCATCTGAGATGGACTGACGCAAAGTGGAAAAGTGTCCTGTGGTCTGACGAGTCCACATTTCAAATTGTTTTTGGAAATCATGGATGTCGTGTCCTCCGGGCCAAAGAGGAAACGGACTGTCTGGATTGTTTTCAGTGCAAAGTTCAAAAGCCAGCATCTCTGATGGTATGGGGGTGTGTTAGTGCCCATGGCATGGGTAACTTGCACATCTGTGAAGGCACCATTAATGCTGAAAGGTACATACAGGTTTTGGAGCAACATATGCTGCCATCCCAGCAACGTCTTTTTCAGGGACGTCCCTGTTTATTTCAGCAAGACAATGCCAAGCCACATTCTGCACTTGTTCCAACAGCGTGGCTTCGTAATAAAAGAATGCAGGCACTAGACTGGCCTGCCTGCAGTCCAGACCTGTCTCCCATTGAAAATGTGTGGCACATTATGAAGCGCAAAATATGACAATGGAGACCCCGGACTGTTGAGCAACTGAAGTTGTACATCAAGCAAGAATGGGAAAGAATTCCACCTACAAAGCTTCAACAATTAGTGTGCTTAGTTCCCAAATGCTTATTGAGTGTTGTTAGAAGGAAAGGTGATGTAACACCATGGTAAACATGCCCCTGTCCCAATTTCTTTGGAATGTATTGTAGGCATCAAATTCAAAATGAGTGAATATTAGCAAAAAAAACAATAAAGTTTATCCATTTGAACATTAAATATCTTGTCTTTGTAGTGTATTCAATTGAATATAGGTTGAAAAGGATTTGCTCATCATCGTATTCTGTTTTTATTTATGTTTTACACAACGTCCCAACTTCATTGGAATTGGGGTTGTATGATTTACTGTTTAAATAAACACAGTACTCATTCTGTGTTGTATTGACAATTTACAGGTCTGTTCTTGCATGTGCTGAAAAGGAAATCCAAGAGGACTTCAAATTAACTCTGAAAAATAAGTTTCAGTGTTTAAGCAATATAATAACAACCAAGGTAAACCCAATACATCTGAGTGAGATCTATACAGAGATCTACATCACAGAGGGAGACTGTGGAGAGATCAATAATGAACATGAGGTCAGACAGATTGAGGCAGCGTCCAGGAGAAGTACAACAGAGGACACACCAGTCAAATGCAATGATATCTTTAAGCCATTATCTGATCAAGACAAACCCATCAGAACTGTACTGACAAAGGGAATTGCTGGCATTGGAAAAACAGTCTCTGTGCAGAAGTTCATTCTGGACTGGGCTGAAGATAAAGCAAACCAGGACATCCAGTTCATATTTCCACTTTCTTTCAGAGAGCTGAATTTTATGAAGGACCAAAAACTCTGTCTACTGGACCTTCTTCATGAATGTTTCAAGGAGACAAAAGAAATGCAAATATCCAGCTTGCACAAAGCTCTGTTCATTTTTGATGGTTTAGATGAGTGTCGCTTACCTCTTGATTTTCAGAGCAGAGTGAATACCTGTGATGTTACTCAGCCATCATCAGTGGATGTGCTACTGATAAACCTGATCAAGGGTAATCTGCTTCCTTCTGCTCTCATCTGGATAACCTCCCGACCTGCAGCAGCTGATCAAATCCCCTCTGAGTGTGTGGATCGAGTGACAGAAGTACGAGGGTTCAGTGACCAACAGAAGGAAAAGTACTTCAGGAAGAGAATCAATGATCAGAGTCTGGTCAATAGAATCATCTCATACCTAGAAAGATCAAGAAGCCTCTTCATCATGTGCCACATACCTGTGTTCTGCTGGATTTCAGCCACTGTTTTAGAGAGAATGTTGGGTGAAGCAGAGAGTGGAGAGACACCCAAAACTCTGACTCAAATGTACACACACTTCCTCATCATTCAGACAAAAATCATAAGAGAAAAATACCCAAAGAACCAGAAGACAAATGAAGAAATATTTCTCAAACTGGGACAACTGGCTTTTCAGCAGCTGATGAAAGGACACCTGATCTTCTATGAGGAAGATCTGAGAGAGTGTGGCATCGATGTTGAAGAAGCATCAGTGTACTCAGGTGTGTGTACACAGATCTTCAGAGAGGAATCTGGACTGCTCCAGAGTAAGGTGTACTGCTTTGTTCATCTGAGCATTCAGGAACATCTGGCAGCTCTATATGTGCACCTGACCTTCATGAACCAGAAGATAAATGTGCTTAAACAGAGTTTGTTCTCTAAACTTAACACCCTGATGAATAAAGAAATTACAATCGCAGATGTACACAAGAGTGCTGTGGATCAGGCATTACAGAGTAAGAGTGGACATCTGGATCTTTTCCTTCGCTTTCTTGTGGGTTTCTCACTGGAGTCCAATCAGACTCTTTTACAGGACTTGGTGACACAGACAGGAAGTAGCTCCCACAGCAAAGAGGAAACAGTTCAGTACATCAAGAAGAAGATCAAAGAGAATTCATCTGCAGAGAAAACCATGAATCTGTTCCACTGCTTGAATGAACTGAATGACCATGGTCTAGTTGATGAAGTTCAGCAGTACCTGCAGTCTGGAGATTTGCAAACTCGCGACCTTTCTTCTTTGCAGTGGTCGGCTGTCGTCTTTGTGTTGCTGACATCATCACAGAACATTGACGTATTTGACCTGCATAAATACACCAAATCGTACAGTGGTTTGGAAGAAGTTTTTTTGAAGCTATTACCTGTGGTTGCAGCATCCAGAACAGTGCAGTAAGTACTGCTGAACACAACTGCAACACTGACACACCATCAGAATCACACAGGATATTGGAGTGAATTCTTGTATTCAGGAAGGTTTCAGGATTCAGTTTCTAATTAATTTTAATACCACATTAATGAAAATACACACAATCTGTTTGCATAATTAAGGACATTCTCTATTTTGCATATTTTATACATTTTTCTTGATTTGTACACTCTTGTGTTCAAATGGACCCTGACTCTCTTTCTAGATAGCTTCTCAGCTTCTCTAAGGTGCATCCATTGCTGACACAGACCTTGAAATGCACATACACAGTTTATAATCTCCATAAAAAAACACTGACAATAGAATGGGAGTAGGGTATGAATACTACAGTTCCCTAATAGAGTGAATTAAATATCTTTTACTAACTGTCAGTAAGGTCTGTATGATGCTTGTTAATTGTGTACTTTAGTTAGTTTCACTTTTGCAGAAAGTTTAGATCTGTTGCACTGTTAAATTATGATATGATCCATGTGATCTGTGGCTCAGATTAGTGAAATTTTAGTCACTTTCTGCTCATTTTACAGCTGCACAACCTGAACATATTTCTAAGCTGACTCAGTAGTATCACTGGAAATAATCTGTGCAGAAAAACACTGAAGCAAAACATGAGATTATTTGGGAAAAACGTTCTGAGAGCTGAGACCGATCACAGTTCGCTCTGCTAGGACACATTTACACAGCTTTCTGTGAACTGTGTAAGGAACAAGGTTTACATTAAACTGTATGCATTTCATGGTTAGATGATAATATAAGGTACCCTAGTTTATCTATTTCTAGTATTTTAGAATCCCTGAAAGACTGTGCAGAGGTTGTTTGAGTCAAATTCATGAGCAGATTGCTTAATTAATGATGTGATTTTAGGGAAGGTCCTGCTGCCCATCAGCTCCCTGGATTGTAGTTTATGTTAATAGGTGCGAACCTCTACAGACAGTAAACACATTCACAGCCTTCAAACTGTATATTTTCACTGATATCTGTTCAGAACATTTACACCATCAAAATCAGCAGCAACAGCAGCAAATGATCCCGCTTTGATTTTTAATGTAATATATTTTACTAGTAATCATGCTGATCACTTCATACAGAATCAGACATCTATCACCGCATTGCACAGGTAAACAGCTACACAGCCTCTTATAGTTAAAGACAAACACAGAGCGAGAGAGACGGTAGGGAGGGATCAGATCAGGCCAGTCAACGACAGCGTAACAGAATCACTGTCCAAAGTGCCTGTACTAGACTGGATTTCTTGTCTCATGGGCAAGTGTAGGCTGTGGGCAACACCTGTTAACGAAAGCCTCTAACAGACAGGTGTAATAAAGCATTATAAAAGAAAGAAGAAAATCATAAACACGGTACCTGTTTAGCTCGGATCAGATAGCTTGGCTAATGCTCCCTCAGGCTGGCGTCGAGTTGTGAGAGCGGAGGTCTCAGCAGGTTTTGTGTTTGGCCGCTGATATTCATGCTTTTTTCTTTAGTTTATGTGAAAATGAACACAGATGGCCGCTTGGATGTGGTCTGTTTCTCATGTGTGCTAGTTAAGTTCTCCTCTGTCCTTCTCCACTACACTGGACATCTCTATAGTGTTTTTCCTGTTAGAGCTGCTGTTTATTATATAAGTAGCAAGAGGGGGTACACAGCAGAATGTTTAATATCTGAAGGGGTACAGGACTGTAGTGTTTGGGAACCACAGCCCAATCCTGGGGAGCTGTTTACACCTCAGTGTAATTACATTCTCTGGAGTGTTGAGTATTGGGGCAGGGGGACATCTGTGGTCAAGAACTAATCATAAATCATCAGTGCCTATTTTCATTAATGCTGCTGTGGCTGACTGCAATCAAATCTTCACAAATCCTACAGAAAGGTAGAGGCTGTTAACTCACTTGATTTCAGAAGAAAAATATGAGGGGATGCCGACAAACTTCATACAGTGTACTAGTTGGCAGCTTTAATAAGTCTATAAGAGGAGATCACGTCAGTCAAGTTTATGTTAGCATTCATTCTGTTGTTTTTATTTCAGTCTTACCAATAGTAATCTGAAAAGGAAAAGCTGGACAGCTCTGGCCTCAGTGATGAGCTCAGAATGCTCCAATGTGAGAGAGCTGCATCTGTCTAGGAATGAACTGGGAGACTCAGGAGTGAAGCTACTTTCTGCTGGACTGGAGAATCTTCACTGTAAACTGGAGACACTTTGGTAAGATCCAGTGGCTTAGGGTTCATTTCAACATTGAATGAAAGACACACTGCTAATATTACCCAAATCCTCATTCCATCATCTGGTCATCTGCTAAATATTAACCTTAAAGTTATGTTACACTAAGAAAAAGCTAAATAATGTTTATTCAATATGCAGAACTTTTTCTGCGACCTCAAACACTTAAAATGACTTATGTTATTTTAAACAAACATTCTGCATTATCAATCTCTCTCCCACCAGGACAAGTAACAATTATAATGCTGAATATTTTCAGCATTTTATTATTGTCATTAGTAAAAGCTTTTTTCACCAATATCTGCAACAGAAACATTTACATACACTTTAATCTTATAAAGCCTTGTATTGTAGCTTTGTGGCACCCCCGGTAATTAAAGCGAGCTGTATAAAAAATATAATTGCTTATTCTTTTTGATCTTTCATTCAAAATATTAGCAACAAATCTTTATTGAATGTGTAATTAAGAAAAGAAAAATAAAATCTTGTCAAGAAAACAAATATTTTTCTCAAATCTATATATGCCAATATTATTGGCACCCCTTCAAATTCTTAAGAATATCTAACTGAAATATATTCCCATTTGTATTTTGTGTTTCAAGTTCACCTAAGTGGTTAGGAGCACTTAAATGGTCAGCCACAACTTCCTGAGTTCAGTGAGGAATATACAGGAGTTGAAATGTTTTTCTTTCAAAGGCCTTGGACAATTTATTTGGATACATGTTATCACAGACTCCAAGTACCAGCAGAAATAAAATTAAAACCTGACTGCCTCAGCCAGGAAGTTTAAACTGGACTTAGACCATAGATGAAAACATAGTTTAAAACTTTCTGCAGCACAACAATCCAAAGCACATATTAAAATCAACATAAACATTATTTATTGACTACAGACATAAGGTTTTGCCATGGCCACTCCCCTGACCTAAACCCCCAATTTAAAAAAATTGGATGAAAGAGCAAAAACAGAAGCAATAAACAATTTCTTTACAACCTTTTTGCTCATGTTTACCATGGTTGCCAATATTTGAGGAAGGCATTGTATTTAATGCAATATACTTTCAACCAATTAGTTTTTTCCCTTGTGGTAATTTCTTTGTGGATAAAATAGAAAATTAAATCTCAGAATGAAACTCATAATAAAAATAACACTAGAGTCTAGATATGACAATGACACTAACTTCTTCTGTTCTACCTAACTTCTCTGAACTTGGATATACAGATGTGAGTGAAAATATAATTAATTATGGATTTAAAACAAAATGTCCTCCAAAAATTGGGTAGAATATCAACCTAGGAGACTGTGACAATTACGTTTGTGCTGGAATGAGCTGTATGACCTAAACTGGACAATGTAGAATGTGTCATTGTTCTCTTTGCAGGTTGGTGGATTGTAATATCACAGATGTAGGCTGTGCTGCTCTGGCTTCAGTTTTGAAATCAAACCCCTCACATTTGAAAATACTGGATCTGTCTAGGAATAAAATAGGAAACTCAGGAATACAGCTCCTCTCTGCCGGACTGCAGAATCCTTACTGTAAAGTGGAAACATTAAAGTAAGATCATCTCTCTGAGATACACACATTAACTGATCCTTAGTAAGGCATGTTCTCTAATGAAACTGTATGTTCAGGAGGAAAGCTGAAGCTGTTTGTTCAACACCAATATCCACTTAAATTTTTTGCTTTATGTGTACAAAACAGACAAATATCATCCATAGATGAAAATGGAAGATTGACTTCTGTAGTGACACTTTGACGACATCACTGCTTAACTGAGCTGTATGTCCTGAAATGAGAGAAACAAAGTGTGGTGTTGTTCTTTCTGCAGGTTGGAGTGTTGTAATATTACAGATAAAGGCTGTGCAGCTTTGGCTTCAGTTCTGGCTTCAAATCCCTCACACCTGAGAGAGCTGAATCTATATGGGAATAAACTAGGAGATTCAGGAGTGAAGCTGCTTTCTGTAGAACTAGAGAATCCTCACTGTAATCTGGAGACACTATGGTAAGATAAGAACAAATGAACACTAGATAAAACACCTGTTTTGTCATCAAGACCTGGCAAAATCTGCAGATAGAGTACCCTCAGAAAGTATTTAGATCACTTTGCTTTTCTGTTTTTTAATCTAAAATTAATTAAATTCTATCTGAAACAAGTATTTCATATTAAAAATATAAACAAGTGAAGTGTTTTTTAAAACCCTTTACTTAATATTTCTTGAGTACTCTTGGCAGCAAATACAGTTTTAAGTATGATGCTACAAACTTGGCTTTGGGGATCTTCTCCTATTCTTTTCTTCAAAATCTCTTGCGCTCTGTCAGGTTGGAAGGGGATATTCACAGACCTGTCTTGAAGCTACCCCTTTATTATGTTGGCTGTGCATTTTAGGTCATTGTGATGTTGTAAACTGAACCTTTGCCCCAACCTGAGATTCTCAGGGATTTGCCTGTACTTTGGATAATTTGTCTTTACACCAGTAATGTAAGAATATGTTCTGAGAAAATACTGGTGTATGCAATGAAATCCTTCATAGTTGCTTGAAATCATAGTTATATTTGATTCCTCACTGACATTTTATTATGTCCATATCTCAAATCCATATTAAGTCTATGTCCCAAATTAGATTATTTTTCATCTCAATAACCTTGCCCCCTTTTAGCCACTAGTGATGCCAAAGCATTGGTTCATGCCTTCATATTATGCCAAATTCATTATTGTAATGCTCTTTTTACTGATCTGGCTAAAATCATTAACAAACTTCAAATCTATCAAAACTCTGTGGATACTAAGTAGATGCTTTTTATTTCTCTTTCTTCTGTGGCCACATTCACAAATACACGCACTGAACTGCATCAACTCAATTGTGTTTATTTTTTTAGCAACATTAGTCTTGCATTTTTGCTAAAACAAAAATATATATGAATTTTACATTTTGAATAAATAAGAATGTAGTATGTTTTAATGTCTGCTCTGTAGGCTGCGCTATTGTAATTTCACAGATGAAGGCTGTGCTGTTCTGGCTTCAGCCCTGAAAACAAACCCCTCACACCTGAGAGAACTCCATCTATCTGGGAATAAACTGGGAGATTCAGGAGTGAAGCTGCTCTCTGATGTACTGAAGAATCCTCTCTGTAAACTGGAAACACTGTGGTAAGATCATGTCTCTGGGAGTCACACAAGCAGGTCATCAATACAGCATATTCTATAGTAGTGGGACTGAAGAGGACTTGCAATATAATTATTATATTTTTAATTTAATGAACGCTCAACCTGAAATGTTAGACAAGCAGTTACAAAAATAATTTCATACAGATTTGTGAAATACATGAAAGCTACAGTTGAACATCAGGTGAAACACAAGGTCAGTGTGTACATATGTATATAAGTACATATACATACACTATGCTACCTTTTAAATATATTATCTAATAAAGATAACAAGTGGATGTGTTGTCATCTTTATTTTTTTCTTCATGTGCAGTTTAAGAGAAAATAATTATTTGACAATGTGTTAAAGTAATATAAATTAACAGTGCATACATTACTGCTCTGTGCTTAATATTGTAGTTAAATTTTTTGTGAACATTGCTGCTGACTTGAACTGTGTCTTTTGAAGAGTGTGTCACTGTTCTCTGTGCAGGCTACAGTTTTGTAATATCACAGATGAGGGTTGTGCTACTCTGGCTTCAGCTCTGAAATCAAACCCCTCACACCTTAAAGAGCTGGATCTGTCTGGGAATGTCGCAATAAAGACAGGATATCAGCTGTTGTTTGCTATTAAGCATGATAACCATTACAGACTACAAGATCTAAGGTGAGTAATGGTGATTTCTGATGAATGTGTAAAAATACAAAACAAAGTTCATTTCTACACAACAACTACAGAAAGATTTTTCTGCATTGAAATTTACTTTTTGATTGTTTCCATTATCTTTCAGATTGATATTTAATCCTACAGATTAACAAGTGTTGTCACAAAGACAAGGAAGTAGCTTGTGAATGTGTGTGTGAGGTGTTCTGATAGAAAAGGAGATATGAAGTCTGTGTAAATAAAATAAAAATGTGTGAATCATGGAGAATCTTATAGTCACAAACATGTATTGTATTGTGAATTTAGTGATAAAAATGGATACAGAGTTTAAGACTATGCTACATATACTACTAAATAATATAAAACGAATTATTATTGATGTTATTATTGTTATCTTTTTTACTGGGAAACAATGTTCATTGTACAATATGCTGGACGTATGGACTCAGGGACATGAAATGTGAGAGTTTTTTTATTTAAAAAATTCATATATTTATTATCACCAACACCAAGATAAAAAGCATCTCAAAATGTTTACTGTGTTCACTGTATGTACAGATGTACATGAAAAAGTTTCTGATCCCTTGGAACTACCTGGACTTCTGCCTGAATGACTCCTATAATATTAAATAATTTTCATAATGATTTTGTATCATAATAATAAACAAAGAACTTTTAATCACAAAGCACATGCACTGATTTAAATTATTATATCTAACATGACGAAATAGTTGAAACAATTGAGTTAATTGATGAAAAAAGTCAGAAAATATTACGTAACTGTAATAGCCCAGCCTGCGCTGCCGGTTGCCAGCAGAGGGTGATGGTGGCAAGGTGCCCAGGCTGCTCCAGCGGCCATCAGTAGAAGGTGATGGCAGCAAGGTGCCATTAATTCTGAGTACTCCAATTCTCAGGAGCCCTTGGGCTGATTAGACCCAACCATACACCTGTGGACTCCTCTAGTTAAGGCAGTGGCAAACAGCAGCCCTTTGTCACACCTTTGTAGAGGGGTGCCAGGTACAGTACACAGCCCACATGGGTATTTAAATGAAAACAAACAAAAAAAAGGAAAAACAAAAGGAAAGTGTCACAATTGGCCCCTCCCAGTACTCCATGTGCTTTTGTTTTGGTCTTGTCCGTGTGCTTTCTTTGTTTTGATTCCTCCCTGTCCTGCCCCCTTGTTTCTTGACTCCACCCTTGATTATTCTCACCTGTGTTGCTGTGTTGTCCACCTGTGTATTGTTAACCCTCATTGTTTTCCTGCATTTAAGCCCTATGTTTTCCACTGTGAGTTTGCTGGTCTTTGTATTGTTTGAATTGTTCGATCCTGTGGTGTTTTGTTTATTCTGGCCTCCAGTGTTTCTAGTCTGTCTGTTCCCCATTCAGTACATGTTGGCTCTCTGACCCTGGACCATTTTGACCCTGAATTTGGATTTGCCTTGAATAAATCTCACTTTTCTTCATGTTACAGGCATGAAATCAGACACCAGGTCCTATCAGTGGTAACATATTCATTGAAGAGGGGTTAGTCTGAAAGTATTTGAAAATGCAGATTTTAATCAGAGATAGCTGTGTTGTGCTCAAAAATGACTGCTGTATGCTACTGACTGTTCTTTACGTGCATTTGTCAGGCAGATATTCATTCACAGATTACCATACTACCAACAAATGTTCACAACTTACAGTACTTGTGTTTCACAGCGTTCTAATACACACTCAAATAAGTCTGGGATTTCTTTTATCAAACTATGTAAAATGTTTTCTTTCCCTTTTCATATGAACATATTTCTTAATCAAAACATCAATTTGTTTATAAGCTAAGCTGAGTACTACTGCTATGAACTGAAATAAATGAACCAAAACACATTATATTTAGTGTCTCGAAGGGAAACAAACGACATAGCCTAGCAGAATGCTGACTAATTTATTTTTAAATGCTCTTTCTGTCATTCATATCACATCAGCATAATATCAGCATCCCTACCTGGTCAATAACACAATGCTTGTATAGCTGCTCTAGTATCTATAATGGCTGCCCTGCTTTCTAGTTTAACATTAGTCCAACACAACACACACTGGTCCAACCCTTACTTTTTACAGCATTGGTGAAAGACAACACACCTTCTTTCTATACTTTCTGACCATAGAAGTGAAGGCGTCTACGTCTGCCTTTCATGAGCTACGTTAGCTGAGATGGCTAGTGACAATAGCTAAAGGAGCACCATTTTAGAGACCAGAGGTACCATGTGCTGAACATGATACTTATTTTTTCAAAGGCTGAGGAAAGTTAACCTGCCACAACAACTCTTCTGCAAGTTCGACTGTGGAGATTATCCTGACAAGTTGCATCACAGTCTGGTACAGCAGTACCACTGCTACTGAAACTAAGGCCCACATCACTGCAGCTGCCAACCCACCTACACATGACATCTACAAGAAATGTCTTAGGAAAGCTAGGAACATCTCCCTTGACCCCACACACCCCAGCCACCCCCTGTTTCAACCTCTGCCATCTGGAAAGAGGTGCTGGAACATCCAGGTCAGAAACACTAGCCTCAAGTACAGTTTTTAGCAGTGAGCTGTTAGACTGTTCACATCAGCAACACCAACCAGAACATAAATGCACAGTATGGACTGTTACCGACTTAAACCCTGATCCCCACAGTTTACTCAGCCTATTTATACACTGAGCTCCACTACGTCATGGAACTGTATGCACATTGCACATTTACCTGGATCTCTCTATACTTGATCATTTAAGCTGTGTACTGTCTATACTTGAACATTTATGCTGTAAGCTATCTACTTAAACAATATATAGGAGACCAATATATAGGTGACCTATTATGCTCTATGTACTCCTGAGCAAAAAAATGGGACAAGCCCAAAATATAATGTTTTTACTGATGGTTTTGGACTGATCAGAGTCCAATTTTTAACCCTATAGAGAATAACTGGTCTCATATTAAATACAAACTAGCTCAGCAATGTTTTTCAACTGTTTGAAGCCATCAATTCTGAATGGAAAAATGTTTTACCATTTTTTGGCCCAGGAGTGTAGATGCCAGAGAGAGTATCTGTCTTCCAGAGAAACTAATTTTCCCAGCTACCTGAAATGCCTCATTGGATGTCCAGCCCTTTTCATTGTTACAAGATGATGCAATCTCGTAACACAATCCTTATTGCCACCTACTGGCTCAAACTCATTATTGCTCAGACTCAAACTGATATGGCAGAATCAACAGCATTGAAAAAACAGCAACACAATTGTTTGCAGCCACTGTTGTCAACTCTTCAGTAAGAAAAGTAGCTATTGGCTGTCCTAAAAGTTGCTAGAAGTTGCTAAATGACATCATCTGCAAATTTGCATAATAGTCCATTTGTGTGTATTTGAAGCTGTAGAACAAAGCAATAACATTGTGGGAGAGAAAAAAGTGAGTAAAAAACACCATAAATATGTTAGAACTACAAATGATCTCTGAATAAATGAACTTCTTCTGTTGATTCTTTTTTTATTCCCTTTGAAATAGGCTGTCACTTCTCAAAATAACTTCATGACTTTAATGCTTTGTCTAGACCCATGTTACATAAACCATTTTTACGTAAATTACATAAATCAATTTTGTCCTGTGTTGTTAAATGTTAGCATATCAAATTTAATCAAAAGACTATTATGTGGGGTGGAACTGCTGCTCTACGCTCCTCCCTCCTCCTTTATCTGGGCTTGGTACAGGCAAAGTGACCTTAAAAGAGACACTTTGTCAGAGTTACTTAGTTTTTTTGTTTTCTTTAATTTATTTTTCTTTTTTTTAATGTTTTCTTAAGTTTTCTTTAGTTTCAAACCTAATATAGACAAATTGTTCTGGCTCACAGAAAGAAATCTTCAATTGGTTTTCTATTGCAGGTTTAGCTGTGGGAGCCGATACAAATGAATAACCAGCTGACGTGCCAAAAAGCTGCAAAACATTATCAGGCAGCTTGTGCTCATAGAAAGCCTCACCAGACAACCTCAGACCATATCAGACATACAGGATGGAGTTAAGGGTCTCCAAGGACACTTGATTTCTAAGTTTGGTTTTTACCACACTCATCTGGCTGAATAATCTCTTAACTTCAGCATTTGAGTGTGGCAAAGACAACTCAGACACAGCAGCCATGGCAAGCTCCTGAAACGGGTTGTTATCAGCTGAGATGTTATCATCCCTGAACTTCCAAATCTCACTCCAGAAGCCCACTGTGTTTTTTGTTTCATTCCACTTACTAAGATGGATGCCATGCCGTTGCTGGACAATCTTGTCTATATCTGCAGGATAGTAGACAATGAACTTGGCTATTTTTTCTATTTCTCCCAGGCTCTTATTGTGCTTTAGAGTTTCCTCTACATTGAAAACTGACATGCACTGCAATGCTTCAATGTTGTCTGGCAGTCTCGCCCTCAACTCGTTCAACTCGTACACACTGCTTTTGGATATTGTTCTTCTCCTCAGGCACAAGGGGGAGCTTAGCTGCCTTTAAGTAAAAAAGGTAACCAAGGTATGGTTTGGGACTTATGTATCCATCAATTGGCTCTTTGAGTACATCACTATTTGCCAGTGGAATCAGCACCCTGCTACTCACAGACTTTATCAGGCTTACCAGCTGTCAAGAAGTTTAAGAGAATCTACCTGCTCTCCCTCAAATGCCTTGATGGCCAACTGTACCTCACCCAGCACTGACTTCAAAAAAGTCAGATACAAGATGTTTTGAGCATTACTGAACATGGAGTATAAAACCTCAGACATGTAGCAGTGTTCAATGGACTTGGTGAATGCAAAATACAGTTTAAGAGCCTCCCATTGGTCCAAAATGTGTGCAACCGCTGGTTCAATGGAGAGCCAACGTGTGGCACACACCTTGGTTATTTGTAAGGGATTATGCCCCAAGGTGATGGTCTCATATTGGCCTTGTGGGCCTCCCTGCGTTTTGGAGACACTGAAAACCAGTTATAAGTCTCCCGTACCAAGTACTCCACACTACGGGGGTGGTGTCATTGGAAGCATGACTTACAGTAAGCTGCAGAGAGTGACACACACAACGAATAAGAATCAGATCTTTGAGGCCAAATTACTCCTTCAGCACTTTATGGACCCCATTATTAATCCCTGCCATAACGGAAGCATTGTCAATCCCAGGGGCGTCGCCTGGGGTGGGCTTCCGGGGCTTCAGCCCCGAATGATTATCCAGTAGCCCCGAACCTCAGCTGTACTATTAATGAGGAGGCCAATGCTGCTGTGAGAATAGGAAATCTCTTAACACCAATCATAGTGCCGCTTCAAGGATAAAGTTCCGCCTTTCAGGAGAAACAGCCAATCAGCTTGCTGGTTTTGCGGGCACGGAGGAGAGCCCACCCCCACCCCCGTGGGGGAGCGCACATGTGCTCTAGCCATTTTTGGCAGCAGGTTGCAGATAGCTGACGGTGAAAGAAAATGGATATACTGCGTTTTTTCAAGGAGAAAGGTAACGGTAGTTAACTATGTAAACTGTGATGACATTGTTTGTGGAGCTATCTGATAGCTGGTTAAAAACACACGTCTCCGAATCAAAACACACAGATCAAACCCACTGTGTGCTTAATAAAATGCAGCTTGTCACTAGTCAGCTTCAGAATTAGTTAGCTAACCTAGTTAGTTAACCTATCTAGCTAGTTAACCTAGATAGCTTAGGTAGTGAAGGTTTGAGAAAAAAAAACGTATATAGCTAGTTATGCTAAGGCTAGTTATAGTTATAGTTAGTATGTTCAACATGCCCTGATGTACCTGATAAGCTAATAACTATTTCATTTTCAAATTGTGTTTAATAATTTGGGATTGTAGGACTGTAAGCTATAATGAATGAAAATCCATTTAGCTAACTAGCAGTTAACTAGTTAGCTAGAAGGTGGACGTTGTGGATAGCCAGAATTTAGTACAATACTTTATGATGGTAGTTTAAAGCAGTTTCTTAACCCTGGTCACTGCCCTAAAATTGTGTGTTTTCCACTGGAGCCAACTGATCAGCTAATAAACAATCCTTTATTGAGTTTACACAGCACAGCATATCACCACTTACTTTATCAAGTGCTTTTAAAAGAAAACTTTAGAATATGCATAAATAAATGAATGTTGCAAAAAATAATTTACTTTTAATAGTTGAGGGTTAGGGTTTGTTAGAGTTTGTTCAAATCTCAAGTATTGTGGTGTAATTTATTTCCTAATACCACAGACAAGAAAGGGAGTACAGAAGAGGGAGAAAAGCAAAGTGACTTAGAACAACCTGAGGAATTTGAAGTGTTAGGGGAAGGAAACAGACATGAGGCAGAGAAAAGCCAGGAAGCATGTGGCACCAGTACACATGTCCCAGAAGTCCTTGACTTAGGGAACCCACAAACCGGTCCAAAGCAAGTCCAAAATTACCAGTTCCCACACAGCCAGTTTGGTACTCAAAAATGAGCATTCCAACAAAGCTGGTTTCAAATGTTTGAGTGGCTGGAATATTCTGTGCAGAAAAATGCTGCATTCTGCTTTATGTGCAGACTCTATTCCAAACCAAAACAGCCAAGAGACCAAAGAGATTCCCTACTGACTACAGGGTTTACAAACTGGAAAGCCCTAGAGTCCTTTAGAGAGCATGAGAGTTCTGCCATACATAAGAGCTCAGTGATCTCTTGGATGAGTTTTAAAGCAACTGAAGTTCATGGCAATGTAACAGAACTGCTGCAAGCTGCAAATGTCAGTGAAATTGTCCAACGTAGAGAATATCTTCATCGTGTAGCAGCAGTGACAGCGTTTCTGGGAAAGCAGGGAATTGCTTTTCGAGGTCACAAAGAGGGGGAAGAAAGCGATAACAAAGGGAACTTCATGGAGTGCATGCAGCTGCTTGAGGAATTTGACCCATTTTTGCAAACATACAAACCACCATCATGTGTTACCTATCTCTCACCATCATCCCAAAATGAAATGATACAAAGCACATCTGAAGTCATAACATCAGTGATTGTTTCAGAAATCAAAGCAGCAAAAATGTATTCCATAATGGTGGATGAGGCAAGGGATCACCATTCAGAGCAACTTGCTTTGTGTGTTCGATATGTGAATTCACAAGACATGGTAAAAGAGCGATTTCTTGGATTTTGCAAACTCAAAGCTTTTGATGCTAACACCATCACAGAAACCATAGAGACACAGCTGGTCAAACATGGACTGGAGCATCTTACATGTGTTGCTCAATCATATGATGGAGCATCAGTGATGAGGGGAGCTGTAGGGGAGGGGAGGGGGGGCGTTCAAGCTCGCTTTAAGGAAAAACATCCGGAAGCAATCTATATCCACTGCTATGTCCATGAACTAAATTTGGTTCTTTGTCACACTTGCAAAGCCATCCCTGAAGCCTGTGATGTGTTTGACATGCTGGAGAGTGTTTACTCTTTCTTTAGCACATCACTTGTTTTCCATGATAAGCTGAAAGCTTTGAAGAACCAGCTTGGAATTGGAGAGGGGGAACTTGTCCAGCTGTCCAGAACTCGCTGGTCATGCCAGATTGACTCCATCAATGCAATCCTGAAAAACCTCCCTGCAGTGATCCAGACACTTCAAAACATCTCAACACCATTAGCTATTGGACTGCAAAGTAAGCTCTGCAGATTTGCCACTGTGTACATGTTAGTAATCTTCCAAAAACTGTTCTCAGTCACAGAAGGCCTGCACAAGTATTTGCAAAGGGAGAGTGTTGACTTGGCTCAAGCAATGCAGTTTAAAACTGCAGTGCATGATGCACTCAAAAATTGTCGCTGTTCAGAAAAAGCTATGGAGATCTTTGACAAGACAAAGACCATATGCAGTGATCTTGGGATCGAGGAACATACTAAAGGTACCCAGAGGAAGCAGAAAAAGATTGAGGGATATGTAGTTGAGTCTCCTTGTGGCACAAGATCGGACCTCAGCACAGGGGATCTTCTCAGGCAAAGAGTGTTCTTTCCAGTCCTAGACAGAATGCTGAATGAGATTGAGATTAGATTTTCAGGAGCTAGAGCCCAATTTATGACAGGCATACAGGCATGCCATCCATCCTCAGAATATTTTCTTAATGAAGAATCACTGAGGCACTTGGCCACACATTACAGAATTTCCCTACAGCCTGAGGAAGTAATGGTTGCAAAACAGTTCTTTTCTAGGAAAGACAAAGATGCACTTCCCAATATCCAAAGTGTCTTTTCCCTTCTGCACGTTGATATGTTCCCATCCCTCAAAGCAATTTTTCAGGTGGCTTTAACCATCCCAGTCAGCAGTTGCAGTTGCGAAAGATCTTTCAGTGCTTTGCGCCGACTACATACTTGGCTGAGAAGCACAATGGGTCAGGACAGGATAAATCATTTGGCTGTCATGTCAATTGAGAAGGAATTATTGACCTCTATAGACCAGGGAAACATCATTAACAGATTTGCCGAAATCAAGCCTAGGCAGTACAGTCTCATGCTTCCCCACTCAAAGAATTAAAGGAAAAGCCCACCCTATACACATTTGTAACAGATAAGTAATTTAACTACACAATAACTGTGCTTTTGTGACAGAACAGGTTCTCCCCTGCCTGAACAGGGTGAGACATTTAATCTTAAAGCAAAGAAAGTAAAGTACAGCATAAATTGATACATCAACTTAGATTATTACAGTGTAACATGAATTAAATTGACTGATTCATTAAATTTAAGTTTTGATAGAAATTAGGGCATTTACAATATCAATAAAAGTAGGTAATTAAATGAAAAATAACAAAGATAATACTTGGACCTGGAGAAGAGATGAGAGCAGCAGAATGAACTATTGAGAAGAAAACAAGTGAAGGGAGGAGAACAAAGAGAACTTGAGAGGAGAGAACTGGAGAGGAGAACAGACAACAGGAGAGGAGAGCAGAGCAGAGGACAGGAGAACAGAGAACAGGAGAGGAGATGAGAACAGACAACAGGAAAGGAGAGCAGAGGAGAAGAGAACAGACAACAGGAGAGGAGAGCAGAGAACAGGAGAGGAAAGAGGAGAGAACAGGAGAGGAGAACAGAGTAGAACTGGAGAGGAGAGGAGATGGGAGAAGACAATACAAGCGGTATGGAAAACAATGCCTAATAAACACATTATTAATAAAATACACATGTTTTTAGTACGAAGACTAGCAAAATAATGCCAGATGTAGTTTGTTTTAGCACAGTCTTTTGTATTTAAAATATTGTTTCCAGCTTTATTTTAAGCATGCTTTCCCGAATTACTATTTAACAGGGTAGAAGAGAGGGTGGAGAGGGAGGAAATGTGGAGAGACCTGAAATGAACTGAACTGATCAGGACTGGACTGATCTAAAGAAAGAAAAGGTTAGGAGAAGAAAGACTGTGCAAAAACATACAGGATAGATAATAAGTAATTCTTAAAGTGTGTTAATTGTGTAGACCCCTTAGCACTAATAATTATTAATATTTCTTTCAATAATTTGTTTCAATGTGTCATAAAAGGTAAAAGAACAATTTAGAAACAAGTGAATTGTTTACATTATTACACAGTTGCATGAAATCCATTGTTTACATACTGTTTTGCATACTTTATTGAGGAATGGATTTACTGATGGAATATACCTGGTCCATGTCCTTTAGTAAAAGCTCACTATCTTTAGGTCACCAACAGTCATTCTGCAGAATTTGTGCACCCTGTGTTAAATTTTAAATCTGTTGAATAAAAAAATATAACTCCATATTATAGTGTTAAACATTATATATCAGGATACGTATTGTAAAAAAAAAAATATATATATATATATATATATATATATATATATATATATAATTAATTGGGCAGAGCCTCGGATCTTTACATACCCAGGCAACGCCCCTGGTCAATCCCTACCCAGGAGTTTCTCTTTTTTAAGACAACACTTCTCCAGGAAAGCCACAACAGCTCTGGGTATAGATCTTGCATCTCCACCCTCCAACTCAACAAGCCCCAGAAATGCTGAGACAATTATGTGTTTGGTGTCATTAAAGTACCTTTTCACAAACCTGAGGTACTTAGAAAAACTTACATCTGTGGACTCAAGGAAGAGGCTGAAACTCTGGCCACCCACATCTGCGACCAACTTTTTTAGAACGTATGGAGCCAGAACACCATTAATCATTTCTCTGCACTTTGTTCTGTGCATTTTGAAGTGAGTAGCAGCAGTGGAGTCTGAGAAAGCAGCTTTACACGCTTCCCCAATGTGATCACATGCCAGCATGGAACAGTGTTCAGCAATAGCTAATGCCATGGTGGCTTCAGCCTTTTTTTTCAACTTTTTCACTCATAAACAGCAGGTTGTTTTGGATAGAACTGTTATAAGGCTTTGTCTTTTGAATATGTTTTTGAGTTGTCATGTGTTTTTTTATATCACAAAGTTTGGCGTAGAAATCAGCCTTACAATACAGGCAGTATGCCCGTGTATCATCTCCAATACATGGCTTCAACCAACCTTTGAATTCAGGCTTTGATTCCTACTCCTTCCTGTATTTCTGAGCATACAATTTAGACTGAGACATGATGAGCTACCTAGCTAGATGTTTAGCTTCTCACAAAGAGAACGAGGTGAGAGAGTGACAGACTACGCAGTGGATGAGGTGAGTGTGTGACTGACACTGTGTTAAATGCAGTGATTTATTATCGTGTCACACTGAAGACGCATTTATATTTACATCCCGCTCTGTAAATAGGGGGCGGGGAGTGGTGTGGGTCTGCTCTGACTGTGAGACCGAGGACTGTGAGTACTGTGGGACGAGGCTCACGGCAGTAACTGAAGAACATGTGTGTTCACCTCAGAGTCTCCAAAAGTCTCCAATAACACCAGAAAAAGTTGCTATTTTTTTCGCTAGTCGCTTTTTTTTTTTTAAGTCCCTAGAGGGGTCTGAAAAGTCGCAAAATATAGCGACAAAATCACTAAGTTGGCAACAGTGTTTACAGCTGCTCACAAAAGAAGGGTCTGAATCCAGACTGCAAGACAGGGGCGGTAAGTGTAGGAGCAGAACAATTTTGGCAGTTGACCAATCGAAACAGAGTGGGTGAGCTGACCAATCAGAGTACACTGGACTCATCAATGGAAATCAAATTTATTAACCAATGGAGTCCTGGATTTGGAGTCACACACAAAATTAAAGTGGAAAAACACACGACAGGCTGATCCAACTTTGATGTAATGTCCTTAAAATAAGTCAAAATGAGGCTCAGCATTGTGTGTGGCCTCCATGTGCCTGTTTGACCTCCATACAACGCCTGGGCATGCTCCTGATGAGGTGGCAGATCATCTCCTGAGGGATCTCCTCCCAGACCTGGACTAAAGCATCTGCCAAATCCTGGACAGTGGAGCGAGACATGATGTCCCAGATGTGCTCAATCGGATTCAGGTCTGGGGAACGGGCGGGCCAGTCCATAGTTTCAATGCCTTCATCTTGCAGGAACTGCTGACACACTCCAGCCACATGAGGTCTAGCATTGTCCTGCATTAGGAGAAACCCAGGGCCAACCGCACCAACATATGGTCTCGCAAGGGGTCTGAGGATCTCATCTCGGTACCTAATGGCAGTCAGGCTACCTCTGGCGAGGACATGGAGGGCTGTGTAGCCCTCCAAAGAAATGCCACCCCACACCATTACTGACCCACTGCCAAACCGGTCATGCTGAAGGATGTTGCAGGCAGCAGATCGCTCTCCACGGCGTCTCCTGACTCTACCACGTCTGTCACATGTGCTCAGTGTGAACCTGCTTTCATCTGTGAAGAGCACAGGGCGCCAGTGGCGTATTTGCCAAACCTGGTGTTCTCTGGCAAATGTCAAGCGCCCTGCATGGTGCTGGGCTGTCGGGCCCTCATACCATCCTCATGGATTCGGTTTCTAACCGTTTGTGCAGACACATGCACATTTGTGGCCTGCTGGAGGTCATTTTGCAGGGCTCTGGCAGTGCTCCTCCTGTTCCTCCTTGCACAAAGGCTGAGGTAGCGGTCCTGCTGCTGGGTTGTTGCCCTCCTACGGCCTCCTCCACGTCTCCTGGTGTACTGGCCTATCTTCTGGTAGCGCCTCCAGCCTCTGGACACTACGCTGACAGACACAGTGTGAGAGACCCAGAAGAAAGCAAAGGAAAAGATCCAAATGTCCATTCTCACTCTGTAATGCCTGATCCACTGCACTCTTGTGTACATCTGCGATTGTAATTTCTTTATTCATCAGGGTGTTAAGTTTAGAGAACAAACTTTGTTTAAGCACATTTCTCTTCTGGTTCATGAAGGTCAAGTGCACATATAGAGCTGCCAGATGTTCCTGATGAACAAAGCAGTACACTTTACTCTGGAACTGTCCGGATTCCTCTATAAAGATCTGTGTACACACACCTGAGTACACTGATGCCTCTTCAACATCGATGCCACACTCTCTCAGATTTTCCTCATAGAAGATCAAGTTTCCTTTCATCAGCTGCTTAAAAGCCAGTTGTCCCAGTTTGAGCATTATTTCTTCGTCTGTTGTCTGTTTTTTGTGTATTTATCTCTTATGACTTTTGTCTGAATGATGAGGGAGTGTGTGTACATTTGAGGGTCTCTCCACCCTCTGCTTTACCCAACATTCTCTTTAGAACAGTGGCTGAAATCCAGCAGAACACAGGTACGTGATGATGAAGAGGCTTCTTGATGTCTTCAGGTGTGAGATGATTCTACTGGCCAGACTCTGATCATTGATTCTCTTCCTGCAGTACTCCTCCTTCTGTGGATCAGTAAACCCTCAAACGTCTGTCACTCGATCCACAAACTCAGAGGGGATTTGATCTGCTGCTGCAGGTCGGGAGGTTATCCAGATGAGAGCAGAGGGAAGCAGATTCCCCTTGATCAGGTTTGTAATCAGCACAACCACTGATGCTGATTCAGTTTCATCACACAGATTCACAGTGCTCTGAAAGTCTCGATCTAAACGACACTCATCTAAACCATCAAAAATGAACAGAGCATTGTGTGATTTTGAAATATTTATTTTGTTAATGTCCTTAAACCATCTATGAAGAAGATCCAACAAAGTGAGTTTTTTATCTTTCATCAAATTCAGCTCTCTGAACGGAAGTGGAAAAATGAACTGGATACCCTGATTTGCTTTTTCTTCAGCCCAGTCCAGAATGAACTTTTGCACACAGACAGTTTTTCCAATGCCAGCGACTCCCTTTGTCATCCCAGTTCTGATGGGTTTGTCTTGTTCTGAAAATGGCTTCAAGATCTCATTGGATTTGATTTTTGTGTTTTCTCTTGCTGTTTTCCTGGACATGGCATCAACCTGTCTGACCTCATGTTCATTATTGACCTCTCCACTGTCTCCCTCTGTGATGTAGAGCTCTGTGTAGATCTCACTGAGACATTTTGGATTTTCTGTACTTGCTATTATCTCATTTAAACACTGACACTGCTGTTTTAGATTTAATTTAAAGTCCTCCTTAGTTCCAGTATATGCAGAGTCAACTCTGTAAGAAACAAGCCATCACAAGGAATATTTGATTTTGTTTGGCACCAGACAAACAAGTACAGCTCCATTTAAATAATATGCAATACTGTGAACACTTTCATCAGAGTGTACCTGTTGATTGAAAATATAACATTCTTAGTAGATGACAATTCAGATTTTAATGAATTTAATGTGTTTTTGTACAGCATACTTACTAGTGTAAGTAACAGAAATTGTAAGTACTAAAGTAAGTGATCCTCAAAACCTTCTCAGGGACTTCTCTGGGCACTATAAAAATATACTTCTACTTTTTTGTCTTTATTCAACATACTTCATGCTTCTTGTATTTAAGCTGTCAAATATTGTGGTTAAATTCTCAAGTTTGTAAATTATTAAAATATCATAGAACTGTCCATGGACCTTATTTTGTAGATGTTTATAAAAACAGGTCCCTATAAATTGCAACACAAGCATTATGTAATGGTTTGTTAATGACAGTAAATTGTAACAAACCGAACCAGCCAGATGCTCACAATAAAAAATGAAAAATGAGGCTTTATTGTTGTGGAGTTTAGCTAAACTCAATATCAGTGAACAGGCAATGGTCAAATTCAGAAAGGTTAAAATACAAAGAAGGACAAACATAACTAACAAAACCAGGCAACCTGATCCAAATAGGCAAAGACAAAAAGACAAAGTCACAGAATCCAAGAAAAGCTCAGAACATGAAAAAAGACAATCAGAAACACCACTCAGTAGTTCTCACCAGAAGAAACAATACCTCACAAGGCAACTAGCCTAAATGCCCAGGCTGTATACAAACAACCTCTAGTAATACGACCAGATTCGTATTCGGGTAAGTGTAAACAATGACTGGAGTACTGTGGAGGGATAACAGGCACATGATCTCCCAGAGGATTCTGGGGTTCAAAGGAGCATTAGAGCTGGAGGAATGCCTGACATTAATACAATTATCATAGTAATTATACAGTTGGTATTTGTGCATTAATAAATACTACCATTTTAATTATTAACTATTTACTTAGTTATATACTAATCATTAAAATATTGCAAATGTATTATATTTAATTATGAAAAGAAATAGAGTATATGTTTACAAATGCACAGTAAAGTTTCAACTTTATTTTATAATTTTTAATAGATCTAGATTTTTCCCATGTCTGGCCCAAAGCAATTACAGATTACCTTTCAGCGTGGTGGGCTGATAGCCGATTCCAATCAAGGGTGGGACTGGACTGTTCACATCAAGTAAATGGTGCATAAACACACCTAACCCCCAACTGCTCCCCAGGCACCATGAATAGGGCTGCCCACTGCTCTGGGTAAGTGTGCTCACTGCCCCTAGAGTGTGTGTGTTCACTAGTGTGTATGTGGTGTTCCACTGCACAGATGGGTTAGAATGAGATGAAATTTCCCCACTGTGGGACTAATAAGGGTCACTTAATAGGCTTAGTAAAAAGATCTATATTTCCATCTAGCATTTGAAGGAGGAATGGCAGGGTCCCATGACCAAGGGACCTCTGTAGCAGTCCTTAACTCACAAATTATGGCTCACATGTTTTACATCACTAATCAGTTCTCATAATTGGCTAAGTTAGAGAAATATCAGCCAATTGCATATTTGGGCTGAAATCGGCTGATACCAATACATAACCAGTCAATCCTTCTGTTTCTAATTATTAATGTTTAAAAATGTTTGTAATAATCACTTATAAACATGAAGTCCCCACTAAGGGAATTGCTAATGCATTACAATAGGTAAAATAGAAAACAACTACTTATTCATTTATAACAGTATACAGACAATTCAGTCAGGCAATTAGAAATATAGAGTAGTGGTGGGAGCTCTATGCCAGGGCTGTTTACTGAAGAGGTCACTGTAAATTCCTGCATACTAGGTAAAACATTTGCTAGCATGCCTGTTACAAGCTTTAGATGCCCGTGTTTAGTCTAGAGCAGCCAAGAAATGTTGCATTGCATTTAGCTTAGCATTAACATACTATTACAATTTCAAAAGGGTGCGAGCAGAAAATACCTCTCATATACAGGTATTTTTTCTTTATTGTTTTGACATTTTACACAAGTTCTGACATTTATGGTCCCAACTGAAACTTAGCTCTAAAACTCATGGTTTGCCACAGATATGCAGTGTTTCTTTTCCTTCAGTAGATTAAATTCCAATTTATTATAAGTAGTTTTACAACATAGACACTCCTGGACCCGAATATTTTCCAACCAGCTCCAGGTCTTGTAACACTCCAACTTGTCACACGTTCCAGCCTGGCTTGTTTGGACATCCTCCATGGTCACATTTATCTACTCCTCAAACTCCTTTCTCCTCGGAGAGAAAGAGAGAGTGAGTGAGAGGCGGAAAGAGAGCAGGAAAGGGAGTGTGCATGTGAGAGTGTGGCACGAGAGAGAGCAAGAGTGTGAGAGAAAGAGAGTACAAAGGAGAAAATGTCTGAGTGTCTGAAATATCTGTACAAAAGGCAAACCTAGACCACTATAAAACAATTTGTTTCAAAATGTCATGTTCACTGAATATGTAATACTAAGTTATCAGAACAAACACAACACAAAAAAACTGAGTTAGTGTTTAATGTGGCTAAAATTAATTCATTTAAAATGAATTAGTTAACTTCAATCTAACATCAAGAAATATTTACTCTATATTTTGTCTGGGCCATCAGGCAATTTTTTTATCCATAATTGAGTCTACACTGGCTAGATGCACATCTCACATCTGGTAGGTCTTCTGACATGCCCTGCTTTTTTCTCACATTGAGTATTGTTAGAGTACAGCATAAACTTCACAGTGATCCAGTCAAATCATACACTCCCCATATCTACAGCTATGTAAAGTATATTTAAAATGTTAATTTATTTAAACAGTGATGGTATTATTGGCCTTGTCCATTTTCTCTGAAAACAACTAATAAAAACTAATAAAAATTTGTTTGTGCTGTCAAGCTTTAAATCTGTTTTAATGTGGTAAAAAAGATGAAAAACGAACTGGTATTTCAGAGTTGGAGGCAGTGTGGATTCTAAACGCAACTGACTGCTTCACTTATGCTTCACTTACATGATGCAGATGTGTCACATCTGGTGTTGATTCATGGTAATACTAGCCGTCTCACTAAAGAAGCTTCCTTTCTTTCAAGAACCAAAAAGTCCACCCATCTCTATAACCAGTTACTAACTTACTTTAGCTTCCTTTTAATTCTATAAAACTAAGATAACCATAACTTGGTTAAACACCTGGCTTTGGTTATGAGCTCAGTTACGTCAAACATGCACATTTTAACCTGTTACACAAAAACAGACAATATAAATTAAATGTATTCACAAATTATATATTCACAGATCCATTAGTCTTCATGGAAATACAGAAAATTATGTACATTTGTAGTCCTAGTGTTGTGTAAATATGTAATACCAAAAAAAGTGTTAATATACATTATTGTATATTATATATATATAGTATAGTTAAATATACATTTTAGAATATTTTAAGTACCCCACCTCACACACACACACACACACATACACACACCTTTGTCTTGATGCAGTTTTACACTTTCTTGGCATTTTCTACACAGTTTTATACATTTGTGTACATTTGTACAACAAATGTTACAACAAATGTAAAGCATTTTATTGTAAACCTTTAAGATTTTTAAAATATTAAACTATACATTTAAGATTATGAAAAGAATACTCCGCAAATTAGGCCAAAAATGTAGAGTACTGGGACTTTATTCCATATATTCCATAACTTCTCAAGCTAGGGTCTTCCTAACACCTGAGGCAGGGTAACCACCATTTATAGCTCTTCTCAATATTGCTCTAGTCTTTCTGAAGCTGGAATGAAGTGAAAATATGTTGTTGATAATTCCCATGGAATAAATTAAAAATAAATTTAAAATAAAATAAAATAAAAATAAAATTAATGTTAATTAGAGAATGTTACCCGTCAATAATTCCAACAATGAAAATCATCACAGAGTACAATACCATGCATAATTCACTGATTGCTGAAGTGAGTTATAGTGTTGTTTAATGTCACCCAAACACAGAGAGATTTGGTTTGTTCTTTTTGCTGTAATGGTCAGTCTGATCTTGATGTTCAAGTTGATGAATGCTGTGCTCTCTCTCCCTCTAGTGGTTGATTAAAAAAACAGCTAATAGAGCTCAGCTTGCTGATGCAGTCCAGCTCATAAACTCTGCACAAATGACCTGCTTAAAAAAGAGACTAGACTGTGTATGAACAGGATATCAAAAGGAGACTAAATGAAGTGATGTAAAATTATACAACAACAAGTAACACTGTCACAAATGAAAGATGAATTATGTTGCTAAGTCATTTACTACTTATTTATATATTGTGTTCATTAAACATTTTTTATTACTTAGTAACTGATTATGTATTTAGTAATGAGTAATTAAGCACACTGTTGACTAATAGTTTTGTTTAATATTAGTTCATAGATTAATTACTCCTTAGTCATTGCACTGCTAATTAACTGATAATTGTGTTTACTTGTGTAAGAATTAAATTGAAAACCAACTAGTACAACAAAACAATGTTAGGATGTCATGCAAAATGTAAATAAAAATAAGCACAATGATATACAAATCATGTGAACCCTATATTTAATTGACATCAACATATCAAGCTTTGAACTTGAGAAATGTTATTGTTTTTTGAGAAACAGAGAAATATATGCCCATTTATTGTCACATTTACTTCATAAATACATAATACTTCATATAAATTAACTATTTACTGCTTTACGTTTCCCTCCAAGTAAAGTCTTCTCTACTAATAAATTAATTATAATTATACTGCAAGGTCATGATTAAAAGCCAATATACACATCAATGTGAATCACTTTAGAAATGTTGCTGACCTGCTCAGTGGAGGGCATACCCAAAACAATGTGCATGGGAAAAATAGCAACTCATATTAATAAAGTAGACAAAAATAGAGGCTAAACTGTAAACTCATGACTTGATCAAAGACTTAACTAGTTAAGTAAGTAAGTAAGTAAGCAGGTATTTATAAAGCACACTTTAAGCCAAAGTGGTGTACAAGGAAAATACATTTAGGTTACAGGCCTAATGTCCAGGCATAGACTGTTCCACAATCTTGGCGCAGCAACAGCAGACTGTGGCACAGTCAGTAGCAGCTGATTTGCATAAGCATACATACATCCAATAACATCCAAACAAAGACCTGCAACCACACAGGGAAAAACACAGGGCTTAAATACATGAGGGTAAACAAGGGACAGATGGAAACACAGGTGAGACAATCAGGGGTGGAGTCACAAAACAAGAGGGCAGGACTGAAAACCAAAACAAAGAAACACATAGACAGGACTGGGAATTAAACACAACACAAGCACATGGACAGGACTGGGACAGGCCAATTGTTACATTCTCATTTCTCATTCCACCTTAATGATGTGGCAGTGACATTCAGATGCCTGTGTGGGTGCTAGCATGCAATTGCTGCAGTGTTTAACATAAAAAAACTCAAATAGGAAGCTGACATGAGCCTCAAGAGATTAGACTCAAATTCAGTGTGACTGTGTGAATCTGTGACTGGTCGAGATGATAAAGCAAGATTTACAGAGTTTGTTTGCATTACTCATGTGGCTATTTTTATATGTTAATCATGTAAAGATACACAGCAGTGGTAAGACCTGCAAATAACTAATGTAGCACCAAGAAGACAGTAATGAAAAAAGCTACTTAACGAGGGTGCAGACATATCCCAACAGCTGGGCATTGAGAAATGCTAACCTTAACTTACTTAGCTAACATTAGTTTGTAGCATATTAACTGTAATAATTCAACCTAAATGCTTTTGACATTTTTGACACTAGTTAGCCATTTTGCTTATCTCAGTGTAGTATATATCATATAATAAGAGCAAGAAATAAAGATGAAATCGTTCATTTGGGAGTAAGTCATTCTGTATAAATCCAGTGCTGTGGGTGTTTGTGTGTAGTCTGAATTTCAGCCCTGGGCACAGCAAGTAAGCCAGTACAGTAACACTTTCAGCAGAGTCACATGCCATATCTATGAGTCACAATCAATATAATCAAAAATGTTGCATTGCCAAATTAGGTACAGAAGGAACACCTCTTCAGAATGTCCACCCACTGTCATCCCAGGTGAGAACTTGCAGAAAACATACACAGATAACACAGATCACATATATATTTAAATGCATAATAATACACATAACACATATAATGCAGCAGATCCTTCATGACACAACTGAGAAAATTTAACAAAAACACAAATACTTCATCAAGTTTCAACCTTTTAAAAAGTTAATTATGACACTAAAACACTGCCAAACACTGTAACAGTGTCTAAATGGATCCACAAATGAACCAAGCTCAGATCATGTCCCCAGGTCATCTTAATGAGGCTTGTTTATGATTTGATCAGTGGTCTGATTGGGCATTAGGAAAACAAAACAGCTCCAGTCCACTTTGTTTTACTTCATGCTTAAAGAATCTCGAGCTGACTGTACCTACACAGTCACAGTCTTCCAGCACTTAGTAAGCAGGTAAAAATCAACTACTCAGGATAAAGGCTGCTTCTGGGTTTGTGTGCTAAGTAAGTAATGCTTACTAAGTAAGGTTATGAGATATTTAAACATTACTTAAGGGAGACATGTTTAAAACTTCACAGGAGAAGATCTAAAGCAACTTTTTAGTTATTGAATTAATATTTAGACCATTAATAAATGTTAATGTTAACAAGTTTGTTAGTAGATCCCCTAACTGGGTATCTTTGGTAGAGGTCATGCATATTTTTAAATACCATGGCAGGTTGTTTGAGGGCAGAATCACATTGGCAGCATGCTAGCATGTTGGTGGGCACATAACTACATATTTGGTCATTTTTAATTGTTATTATTTACTTTTTTTGGAAGAATGTTTTGACTGTGCTGACCAAGCTGCATAGTCTGTAGTTTGTAGACTACAAAAAATCAGGTTTTCTTAATGGTTCATTCATTTGTTATCATCCAGGGCAAACTGTGTTGCGTGCTCTGTTTACATAAAGACAATACCATATTGCCAATCAATATATTTTCCAAATACACTGTGTCCTATGACATGATATGAAGTTAAAGCATACTGCTGTCACACAGCACTGCAGTTATATCATCTCCAAATAGATACAAATCAAACTAAGAAATAGCAAAATTGTACACCTTATCAAGAAAAGAAGATTAACATAACCCCAACAATCAATGTAACATTTCCACAGCTGAGATGTATATAACAAAGATGATGAAAACAACAACAGCAAGGTTAAAAAAACAAAACCATTGAGCAACCTGAGCTAAAGCATACTGCCTCTGCAGACATATAAATAGTTTTTATGTCTTACTTTTAAATACTTAATGCATAAAATAACATCTGTTATCTCAGCATGAGAGCACAACGTTCTTTCTCACTGAATATCATACATGTTTTTGGTATTCTTTGTTTACTATTTATCTTATCATGAAGTGCTCTGTACATAAACTCACACATCCATCTAGTCCTTACAATTATACTGTCTTTACACACTGTGTATTGCTCTGCTCCTGCAGCTCCTAACACACATTCAGAAATTGCTTCGATCTCTTCATGTCTGCTCTTTGCTCACTGATAATACACATCAACATCACATTCTGAAAGAAAGAAAGAAAGAAAGAAAGAAAGAAAGAAAGAAAGAAAAGATTACCATGCAATACACAAGTAAAATACTGTTTTCAATATAGAATGATTCAGTTTAAAAAACAAATTGCTCATTTAAAACATTCACAACCAGTTGCCTAAATGTAGCTTAATAATAGAGATTTTAAACTGTGAATCATTATTGACATTTCAGTTTATTCTAAAATAAGATTTAATCACAGTCTGGAAAAGCAGCTTACAGTGTTTGTGTTTGTGTGTGTGTGTGTGTGTGTGTGTGTGTGTGTGTGTGTGTGTGTGTGTGTATACACATTTATCTGAAATCATTATTACTCACATTACTTCATCTAGTCGGTAATGTTCATCATGCTTAAGAGCTAACAACTGCTCACGTCCTGACTTTATTTCAGGATTCTCACGCAGATTCAACTCTCTCAGGTGTGATGGGTTTGATCTCAGAGCTAGAGCCAGAACAGCGCAGCCTTCATCTGTGACTTTGCAATCCCACAGCCTGCAGAGAAAATGTCTGTGTCTGATTAGAATTATACAGCCCAGAAAGCAAAAAGAACATGTATCTTGGATAAAGATGTAACTCACTGAACAGAGATAATATGAGATTGATCACACACTCTACATTCCTTATATTTCTTTACATATTTTGCATATCAAGTTAATAAGCTATAGTGGCATTTGTATGGCCTTTATTTAATAGTTTCAATTATTTTGAAAGACTTTGGTTATCCATGTGTTTGACATTTTTAGCAATTTAGGATGCATTTCTTATTTCAAAACACAAAATAAAAAATAAGTACATTAAAATAGCTGACTTTCTATAATTACTATGTAAGGCTCATTTGTTATGTTATTCTGTTCCTGCATTCATTAGTCAGGGCAATGTTTCAAACACACTGAACAGGTTATAGCTGCTGGACATTTTGAAACACAACCATAGACTGATGTTTTGGTATTTAAGTTCAGTAGTGAGTTCATAAATTTATGATCTTGGTCTCAACTTAAATACATATTGCAGTGCTATTCAGTCATTGGTGTGTTGAGAACTTGCACAACGGTTACCAAGTAAAAACAGGTCACTGCTGTCCTCATTTAGCATTCAATATTAATCTTATGACTGTTCTTTTTTAGTGCTCCTTTCACAATTTTATGTCATAATCGTTGTTAACTACTTCAGAACTCTCTAAGATCATGAT